>NW_007578122.1:460792-489463 GCF_000690725.1 Stegastes partitus | reverse complement strand
TTTTTTTTTTTTGCAGAGCGACTGAAGGAAGGAGCGGGAAACGTTAACACATTCAGGGATGGGACTGAGGGAGTGCCAGAGTTGCCAGCGAGGTGGCTGCTTTTGGGGTTATTGTGATGTGACGCTCTGCAGCTGCGTACAGGCGAGGCGAGCTGTTGGAGGCTGCAGACTGGAGACGCTCGTTGGAACCGCACACACATGATGCACTCAGGCGCCGGCGTCCACGTGCGCACACTGTCGGACGTGTCACCTCTGCCTCCGCCGCCGGTTTGTGATGTGACAGGAAGGGATGAGAGTCATTTCGGGACAAAGTGGGTAGCCTATACTGCCTTTAAAGGTAGGAGCAGTTTTTATGATTGTGTCTGCAAAGAACACATTTCTGATTTTTTTTTAAAGTTTAGGTGTTGTTGATTTACTTAATCTCAACTCTAGATGTTGCTACAGTTGTTGTGATCCTGATATATTTTGGAGAAAAGCTGAGGAGCAGTGAGTGATGGTGAACTGTTTCCCTCCAGATTTATAGCAGAGTGTCCGAATCCCTCCTCACTATAAAAACAGTAACGCTTAAGAGCAGCTCGACGGCCTTGAAAAGATTGATTTTTCCTTCCTTTCTTTCTTTCTTTCTTTCTTTCTTTCTTTCTTTCTTTCTTTCTTTTCGGGGTTTTTGTACGTCGCTGCGCTTCCAAAACCAGGCAGCGAGTGATGCAAGTGTTTCACTCACACACCAGATGGCGATATGACAATTTATTTAAATTACTCCCAGTCAAAATAAGATTACCTTGGGGGTATCCTGGTGGCTCGGTTGGCTGCGTGCACACCACTTGACCACAATGCCCTTGGCTCGAATCCAGCCACCACATGCTGCCTTTCCTAATCCATTCTACTGTGTCCCTTTAACACACAGAAGAAGCAGAATTCCAGTAAGAAAAGATGCAATTTTATTTTAAAATGAACTTGTAAATGAATGCATTTGTCTGCGTCATGGCGAATTAATATCGGTAGCTGTTAATTACAGGAAAAGGGGAGGGAAGCGTAGCCGTGCAGGGTGTAAAGTGGTAAAAAGCCTCTATTACATAATTATATGCTGTAACCATCTTAATATCTTAAAATCTTAATAGCTGCACACATTATCTGCTTTGGTTAATAAACTGTTGCTCCAGCCTGTTCGGCAGTTTTAAATGGATGTGCTCCCATCATGTGTGCCGTCGCACGTGTTCGTACGACTCTGAGGAAAATTAAGTTCCCGTTTTCGTGGGAAATATGATTCAGCAGCTCGCTGTCATTGGAGGGACATGTCCATGAAATTACCAGTGGTTCAGAAAGATGTGAAGACTTTCTGAGTTAAGTGCAGCAACCAGTGAGAATTGTGTGTTTTGACTGAAGTAAAAAATGACTGCACATAATAATATAACATCTGGAGTGAGATTATCTGAGGTTGTGTGTCAGTGAAATCAACACAAGTCAAATAAAGTTAAGATATCAAGCAAGCAAATACAGCCAATGTAAGAACGCTGGTCAGAGCTTTAAAGGTGACTGGCATTCATGTCAATGGCTTTATTAAAAAAAGTAGAAATTTGGCTATGAAAGGTTTAAAATCACGAGGTAGGACAGAGACCGAATGCCTCTGGACTTGTTAAATACAAATGGAATAATGAAAATAGATTGGAATATTATATAATAATGAACATGCAATGTTTAAGCAACTTCTAAGATACTGCAAACATTTGGAAAAGGTTATTTTAAATTAAAATATGTTGTTTCTGTGTGCTGTCCACCTTGTGATAGATGTAAAAATAAAGACATATTTGACAAAAGGGGGAAAAAATCTGACAGTCAGCTTCTAAGGTGACAGCTGCAGGTTCTGACTGTCTCATATGCAATTTTTAAAAACTAATTATTTCCTATTGTTCCTTTACCGTCTTCATATTTTTTCAATTTGCTGCAGTGTTTGTATTTTTTGGCATCTTGGTTAGGGTTAGGGTTAGCATTGGCATGTTAACTATATTCTAATTGCAGAAAACAGCCCTTTATTACATTATTATCTACTCACGGATGCAAAAAAACTGTGGGTGCATTTCTAACAATAGCAGAACAACCTGCTTCATGCATGTAAAACGCCTCATTCTCAGAAAGGCGAGAACAGATGTTTCTCTGTACTTTTCACTGTGTCCTTTTAATTCCTCCCCTCCCGGCTTACAGTTTGAAGGAGACATTGTCAGTGTTTTTTTTTTTTTTTCGTTCCCTCCCTGTGGCTCCGTGCTGCGTGAGTGTGCCATGATTCCTGACTCTGACGCAGCTCCTGTCAGAGCAGCTTTGGCAGCTCCCTCCAGTACAAGGATGATGCCTCCTAACTGGACGGCACAATTGGGTCCTGCCCAACACCGGCCTGGTTACAGTCAGACTGTCTGCTGTGTGCACGCACCACATCCCAGCCATTGCTCATCCTCACTGACTAATTAGGAGGCTGAATGTAGCCTTGACTAGTACCAGAGTCCAAATACTAAAATATATGTAAGTATATTCTTATTCTGCATGGACATGTTAAAGATAAAATAACAGATTTTACTGTCATTCAGTAATTTTGTCATCAACAAGGCGGTTACCTGTTTTTGACTTCTTTTTTTTTTCTGAACACATTCAGTTTTTGCATCGGTGGTTTTCTGGTCTAAACAACCCATAAATCAGCTCTCACAGCGACGTCCATATGGCCCAGTATCTCGCTCTAAATAGGCTGACTGAATGTGTTAGTCTGTCTGTCTGTTTGGAAAACCAACAGTACTGGTTGGCAGGTCCATCCATCTCTCTGTCTGTTCCTGGAAAGTCCACCATATTCCACTGGTGGGCCTATCTGTAGGCTTGTCTGCTTGGCAGATCTGCTGTATTAGCAGGTGGATCTGGCTGTCGTTCTGTCTGCTTGGCAGGTCCGACGGACTGGCTTCGGTAGCCCTCGCTGTCTGGCTAATCTGACATCTTGTCTGCAACTTTGTTTTTAGTATTTGTTTGGTGGAGTATGATCGTCTGGCTCGCAGTCAAGGGGATCTGCGTCTTGTTTGTGTGTGTGTGCGAGTTCTTTTGCATGCCAGATACCAAATGTTCTGGTAACATGCTAATTGATATATTAGAATATTATAAACTGATGTTAGAGCCATCTGTTGCTTGGTCTGTTAGGAGCCGCTACAAGGAAAAACTGCTCGACGAGGACAATGGGCTTACATTTTTACCTCTGCCTTAATTTGCCTCCAAATGGAAATTTAGAAATTTTGGACCGAGAGCCGAGATAGGGAGCAGAAAGATGAAAGGGAACAGACTTCAGAGTAGCGCAGCATACGGTTTCTTTTGTCTGGGGTGATAATGTTTTTCCTTTTTATAGCTGTGGTAATATCGGAGTGGCTGTGGCGGCTAAGTGTGCTTTTTTCAGGAGGCAAAGAGGAACACTACACCTCATTTGGGACTTCAGACTGGAGCTCTCCAACATGTTTCCATTTCATTATATTAATCAGAGTAAATTGACTGCAGCGGAACATCAAATCCATTTTTAGATTAACATATAGGGAAGAGTTCTTTCTTCTGACACAAACCAGACCAGAATGCATCCTGCCTGCTGTCCGTGGAGTGTGTTTAATTTTCAGGAGGCACAGACAGAATTTACATCCACTTATCCGAAATCAGCTTTCCTCTTACCTCAGCCAAACAGCTGCTTAATTCCTCCGCTATCTGCAACCCCTCCGGTGGCCTCAAAGTGATTGGAAATTGAGGAACCTACGAGATTGACAGCATAGCAGTTCTCCTCCCGAGCAAGACAACTATAAACTCAGAAGTGCCACCAAATTGTACGAATTAATGTCTTTCAGGAAGGAGGACTAACTGAGCAATAGAAGAAACTCTCCGCAGACCTCAAGAGAATTTTCCAGCCTGCCTATTACAGATATGCAGTGTATTTCCACGGAGGGTTCAAGCGAGTGGAAATTTGGTTTCAAAGGCTATTTTACGGCATCAAGAAAATTTCTAAGGAGGAAAACACTGATTGGCAAATCCTACTGAGGCTCAAAAACCTGTAGCAGCAGCAGCTTCATTTTCAGGCCTGGTAATCCTTTTCCTGTGACTGACCCCATGGGATGGAACTAGTACATCGCTGTAAGCAGGATTGACAGGAACCTTATGGACTGTTTTTGGAACTTTTATTAACAAAGTGCTCGTTCCCGAACTTTTTGCTCCAGCCAGTGGCGTCCGGACTGAACTGTCTCAACGACTACTGGATGAATTGCAAGTTGTCAAGGGCTTTGACTTTTCCTGCCACCATGAGGCTGTTTTTTTGGTAAAATAAATATCTATGATCCTAAAACTTGCGGTGATGCTCCGACTTCTCCTTAAATGCCACGAGCAGGTCCATCTTCTGACTTACTCAGTGAAATATTGCTGCATCAACTCAACCATCCATCCATCCATTATCTATACACCGCTTAATCCTCACTAGGGTCGTGGGGGGCTGGAGTCTATCCCAGCTGACTTAGGGCGAAGGCAGGTTTACCTGGACAGGTAACCAGTCTATCACAGGGCTACACTTAGAGACAGACAACCAAGCACACTCACATTCATACCTACGAACAATTTAGAATCACCAATTACCCTCAACATGTTTTTGGACTGTGTGGGAGGAAGAACCCGGAGAGAACCCACGCTGCACGGAGAGAACATGCAAACTCCACGCAAAAACATCCCGGTGCCCCCACCGGGACGCGAACTGGCAACCTTCTTGCTGCGAGGCAACAGTGCTACCAACTGCACCACCCTTCAGCCCTCACTCAACCAGTGCACACCATTTATGAAGCGGCCAATGATTTTGGTGATCCCATAAAAGCGTTTCCGTTGGATCCAGCATGGCGTTGACATGTCTGGTTGTGAGTGATTGCCGTAACATTTAGCTGACACGTCCATGTCCCCACTCAGGAGGAATTTAAATAGCTTTGTTGATCGTGTTACTTCTCCTCTCGCACCATCATCGGGGCAAAATTTCAATTTGTGCATTATTTTGATTCAGATATTTGCAAAACTAAAGACATTCAGCTGTACTTTGTGTTTAATAAATTAAACATTACACATGCATTGCCTCAGCAGTCTTATTATGAACATGTTAGGATGCTGCTGTGCCTAAAATAAAGCCTCACAAGCCTATAAACATGACTTTAGACTCTTAAACTTCATAGCCAAAGAGTTTAAGAGACAGTAACGATATTTAAACGTTATCATTTATTCTCTGTCTTGCAGTTGAGATATGAGGTTTCATCCCAGCAAGCTGCCGGACACTCCTCTGCCTACAACGTGGGCCGCTTCCGACTGCTGGAGGAGAGAAACCGAGCTCTGAAGCTTGAAGTAGCAACGCTCCGCCAAGAGAAGCAGCAGCACAGGAAGCTGGTAAACTTGTTCTGTCATTTTTTCCTCCGCACAGATACGCACACGATCCGCTGCTGCTTTTCACTGCCAACGCGCTCGTATTTGAGATGACAGTGTTTTGTTTGTGCTTGCAAATGTCACATTAAATGATATCTGTCTTTATGGGCACATTATACACATTTGCTGATTCTTTTCATCTGGAGGATGTTGTTGTTGTTGTTGCGGCGTTCGCTAGATAAAGTCAGCGAGTGTGTGGCGGCGTAGCTTTTATTCTTCAAGGATGCAGCTACTATGGGGTGGCTCTTATGCACATACAGCGCACCGGTCTCGGTTACACAATCACGTGGTGTCAAGATAAGGGAGACGTGTGACTCGGCGTGTGTCGCGTGTGTGTGCGCGCGAGTGTGTGTTTGCGGAGCCACTTGCATTGTGTTGTTTGCACGGTATGTTTGTGCATGCATTTGTGTGTTTAGTGGATTTGTCCTTTGGAGGCCTCCTCCAGGTGGTCTCGGATGGCAAGGTGTGTGTGTGAGCCGTTGTCTTGGCAACTCTCCCATTTGCAGGAGTGTGGACATACTGGCAGAGGGGAACTGACAGAGCATAATGGCTGCTTCTGTCATAAGCTTCAGTGGCTCGAAATTAGCTTCAGTAAACTAGAAATCTGCATGCCGTGGTGTGCGAAGCTGTTATCGACGGCGCGTTTTCACGTTTGAGAAACGAGCAGTGTGGATGATAAACAATGCAATTTGGCACAGACGTAGAAAAGTAGACACAGTGTAAATAAGGAAACAAACATCTTCTCTGTCATCGCTTTCTCCCACTGAGAGGAATCTGTCAAACTTTCCAAGGCGTTACCGGCCACTTTCCTCTCATTATATGGAATAAAACCCCCAAACTATGTTATAAACGAACACATTTGTGGTGAATTCATGCTCGCCACCATGTCTGTAGCCACATAGATCAGTAACGTTATATAATCACGTATGTGTAGGTTCAGGTGCTGCTATTTTTATTTATTTTTTCTGAAATATGAGAAATACTGTGAGGAGGCAGTACAGCTGGATGCCCGACAGTCTTTTCGCTATCGCCGCTGACAGCTTCACTCGCACAGACTGCATCATGGTCATTCATGCAAAGACAGACTCAGCCATGGATCAGTTAGGCTGAGAGAAGCTCAGTTATGAGAGCTGCTTCGTTCTTACATATTTGCTCAAGCAGATGTACTGCAGGCTTACACTTTATTAGAAAGGGAGAAAAAAGAAGAGAGGGGAATGTCCTATTTTTGGCTGTACGGCTATGATTTTAATTCTCATTAGATGTTTGTTTGTTTTTTAATCTGTTGATAGCAAATCTGCTAAAATGAATATACATCTCTTTAATTTTAAAAATCACACAGGAACTGGGCTAAAGGTGCCTGGTAATAACTGGGTATCTTTTGATAACGCGTTTTAGATTAAAGCTATAGGATTAAGAGATATGCTGCTGCAAAACACACACACTTGAGCACACCAGGTTGCTAATTAGTCACTTAGTTATGATTTTAAACGATGGCTTTAGCATCAAAGCCCCGTTTCCTGGCTGTCGAGGCTCTTTAATCTTGGCTCAATTCTGTGTTATTAGTAGTTTTGCAAATCACATATTATGACATAGCATGCACTGTTGCTCGCTATGATAACAGGTGCATAAAATCGAACTATCTCTGAACATACGGTACTCTCTGCAGCGTCCGTCTTCAGAATCACATGAAAAGTGAAAAGTAAATGAGATGCATGAGTCCTAATGTTGCTGGATGTGTAAATATATCGAACTCCGTCACTGCGGGTTTAAGTTTCTTGACCCGATGTTTGCAGACTAACTGAAGTTGTTTGTTTGCATTTAAATGTAAATTCCTCTCGTTCCATACAGACAAGAGTTTCTGATTTCTATCCAGGGTGATGTCGGCAGCGTGTTATTCATCAGTAGGTCCTGGCTCCCTCTGAGAGCAGCCACCTTATTGTGCTGTAAATATCTGCATTCGTCGCGACACCGTCGAAGTTGGGGAATACGGATAGTGATAGTAGGTGTAGCTAGAAGCGCAAAGTTTCCTTCAAATTGGAAAAATAAATGCAGGAAAAGGAAAAACTAAAGTTTAAGTTGGGTGTTTTTCCACCTCATCCTGATCAGGCTGTCAGCTAAATGTCTAGCATCTTGTTCTGTTAATCTCTGGTGCATCACTGAGAATGAATTTCATCTGTTGCTTCAGCTCGTTTCCTTCTCCTTTCATTTCATATCCTGTTTTGCTGCCCAACTGGCAAAACAACATACACAGGAGGTAGGACTGCTTCCTAGGAAAAAGGGAAAAAAAAAAAACAAAACAAAAAAAAAAAACCTTTGGACTGGTTGCCTGGAAACAATCTGTGATGGACAGTCAGAGAAAGGTACCCTAGGTGAGGAATGACCTTCTGTGTGCTGTGTGGCTGCTGCTAAAAGGCCACAGCTGTCTCCCTGGACACCATCCCTATGGCAACAATTGTGTACCGCTCGCAGCTGGCTCAGTCAGACGACGATATGGGCTGATGATATGGGCTGTCCCGGCAGCAGAGAGGAGCAACGTCTAATCAATAATCCCTAATAGCCGGGTTGTCTCGGCTGACCCTGTAATCTCCATTTTAAGTCCCGCTAATCAAAGATGCACAGACAAACCGGGGTTAATAATAGTCCGGCGTAGCGTAATTCAAATCCCAACTCAGCCGGAATAATAATAACACAACCACCGCCGCCCACAGGATGCTCGGAAAATTCCCACTGTTTTGACTCACTGGGGCTGTTTTAACAGCTGATGTTAAAAAGGGCGTGTTTAGGCCGAGCCTTTCATTCTCTCCCTAATTGAATTCATCTCAGATAGTGTTCTTTCAGACGTCCCTATTATTACGTTATTCTCTTCTTTTTTTTCCCCCCCAGTACATTTCCCAGTCCGTCCCTCGTCTCGTGACTCGTGACACAACTCAGAAAAGAGGAAAACGTTCACAACAAACAACATAGAATACAGCTTTATTCAGTTAAACAAGATAGATGTTCCCAACAAACCTACAGAGGATGAAGCAGCGTACAGTAAAAATATAGATGGACTGAACAGAGGATATATGTTTACATCTTCCGCTGCCTTCAAGTCATTAAAAAAAGTCAATTATATTTTTCATGTAGGTTTTTCTCAAAAGACGATCAAATATCTGATAATTCAGAAGACAAAGCTTAATGGATTTAATGCAAAATTTGAATAAACAAGTCATTCTTCTAGTTCAGAGGAAGAACACACACACACACACACAC
The DNA here is from genome assembly GCF_000690725.1 of Stegastes partitus. NCBI lineage: Eukaryota > Metazoa > Chordata > Actinopteri > Pomacentridae > Stegastes > Stegastes partitus. The sequence continues at coordinate 480,763 of NW_007578122.1, read as the reverse complement.
ACTTCCTGTGCTAATCTCCTCCAATGCCCACATCCAGGCACAGAGGTTGATTGAGGCCACTGGCTTGTCCTGGGAAGCTTCATGCCTGCAGTAATTTAAGCAGATATGATGTATATCAGGGAGGGCCGAGCCTGGCTGTGATCAAATTTCAGGCATTTTCTGCCCGAGTCCGTTCCAGGCACACATTTTTTGAAACGAGACGCTTTTCCTCCGAGTGAGTGGATCACATTGAACTGCTGTTTGAGCTGTGATCAGGATCATGAGGCGATAGAATGTCGATTACTGTAGTGATGCTAAACACACCAGATTAAAAAAATATTATGCAAAATGTACTTCCTATTAAGTGGACACACTGCCAGCTAAATATAATTGTTCAAAGCTGCTGTGACGTCTTTTCTGGCTGCGTTTGATTGACAATTAATCGAATTAATAATACACCTCACAGTGCCGCCTCCGAGGAAACCGTGGTCGTCAGCCTTCGTTGACCGTAGAAGTAGAAAAAGAAAGAAAAATCAGTGGATAACGGCAGAACGGCGTTCATCAGGAGACAATTAGTTACATAAATGACGAGCGCTGGCTTGATTTCAGAACATACGCTGACACAAACGCCCGAAAACAAATTTGCGACCCGTCTGAGCGAGAGCGCCGAATCACGTTAAAGTTAAACCCGAAAAACAAATTCCGTCGCATTAGAGACGGGGGGAGAAAAAAAAGTGCTAAAAATATAGCACTGTCAGAATGTAGGGCCCTCCTGGATTAATTGAAAATCCCCTTAACCGGATTAAATCATTTTTTAGGGGGCTAACTGCGGCGTGTACCCACATTCACACATACACATGCACGGACATGAGTCCCCACACATAAGCTGATGTCAATATGATATAATTACTCATTGTGACAAGGCGGTGTAGGCAGTGTGATAGCAAGTGCTGCGCCGTGTTGTAGTCGAAGGCTAAAAGCTGTGAAACTGTGAGGATTACATTTGGAACAGACAGAAAATGAGATAATGGGTTATACGGGGATAAAATTCAGCCCCACGTTTCATACATGTAGAATCAGTCTTCAGTGAAATCTGGATTTTTCTCCGCGGGGGCTCCGTAAGAAGTCAAACGTGGAGGAAAATTAAAGAAATGATTCCCGTCTGGAACGCTCGCTCCCCGTAGGATTGGAAAAAGTTAAATATTTGCACTGTGTCTGATAGTGGAGACGGAAGACTGCGGTCACTTTGATAGATGTGAAGATCTTTTTGCTGGCCTGTTAGCAGCTCTGTGGCTTCATGGAGTTCATCAGACTGAAGCATCAGTTCTCGTTTTGTTCACGGTTCCCAGAGGATGGAATCCTAAGGATGACGGTGATCCTCTGACTTTTCCTCTTGTGCCACCAGGAAGTTTAATTAGGTACAGATATTGTTGATTCTTTTAATAACAGGAGTTGTTTCTTAATCTGTCATTTTGCATCAGTTTTTCTACCACTTAAGTTTAAAATCCAGTTCCTGCAAAATCATCCTCAGCTTTGGTTTGTGCATAAATATAGCGCGCTGACATGTTAAACTAAGCTGATAAATAGGGGTGCTGTGCAAGTATAGAGGCATTGACAATTAATGTAATACTTTAAATTATGTTATTAATACATATGTGACATTAATAGCAGATATTGTGGTTCCAATGTAGGAGTAACACACTGTATAGTTAGGATTACAAACGTGTATTTGGAGTGTAATTTATGTGCTAAAAAATGAGACAAAACACACAATTAACAACCTTAAAGACAGCATTATATATAGATTTTTTGCAATAATATTCTTGTCATGACTTCTCTTGGCCGCGATATTTCCAAACTGAAACTTTTCTATCGTGCCAGCCCTCGTGGTAAACACTACTAGCATAATATCAGCATGTTAGCACTTTCAATGCAAACTTTTTCGTTGCGCTGCTGCGCCTAACTTCTAAAACCACGTCTCCTCCGTCCATCCTCTCTGCTCAGCGTGTTCCAAACCGGCGTATCTTTGGCATCACGGTTTAATTCTTTTTAAACAAACCAAATCCAACAATCAAATCTGAGGTGTTCTGAAATATTGATTTCACTTCTATGCTGAAATCCCTCAATTACCCAGCGTTCTGGGCAAAATATTTAACTATAATCAGCAAGTATAAAACAGAAATATCCTAATTTGTGTCACGTTGGCTCACAGAATTCCACAGTGGAATAAAAACCCTGTTAAAAAAAAGAGTGCATCATAAAGTGTGATTGTGCAAGCAGATATTTGCACACAAACAACTTTTCTGACCCAAAGGTGAAGTGTAATTGCCTATATGTTACACGCAGGCTTCAACGTTATCATTACAAGTGTGTGTTTTCAGTCAAGACTGGAGAGGAGGGTGGGTCCATCTGTGGCAGCAATCTCCCGATAAACCATCCTTATTGCTACCAAAGATGCCCATTTCCTCTTGCGAGTGATACCTTTCCTCCTTCGCCGCGGCCTGGCGCTGATGTAGCCGACGGTCGTAGCAGCGGCTGATTAATTCAACAGGGTGGATTTCTGCAGCTCGCTGCACACACGTACAGTTGGAGAGAGAAAGGAGGGAAATTGAGCAGAGGAGGAGGAGGAGAGAGAGAGAGAGAGCGTGGAAGAGAAAAGGAGAAAATGATGGAGGAAGGGTGTTAAGGAGGAGGATCTTCGGGGGTGGGGAGAGAGTGGAGAGGAAAGGGAGGATAGGAAAAGAGAGAGCGTGTGGAGAGGGGGCGGAGGAAAGAGAGAGGAAGAGAGAGAGACACACACACACAGGCCCCGGAGCTGCTACTGATGCTGCTGCTGCTGCTGCTGCTGCCGCCGCCGCCGCCGCTGCTGCAGCCGTTTGACAATTCCCCACCCATAGAGAGCACGGAAGCAGGGAGGAGATCAGCAGCAAGGAGGAGGAAGAAGGAGTAAAGCGACACCTCAGTAAAGATGCTCCTGTGCTAAGCCGGGCACACACACACACGGTAAATACAAAAAATATCCTTTTGTCGACCACTCTGCTTTGTCTCCACTGCTGCTGCTGCTGTTTCTCTCTCTTCTCTGCATCATTGGCTCGAGTGTGTTTGATTTAGCTCTGTTGAGTCCTATATATAGTGCACAAGGGTTAGCATAGCCAAGCAGCTGGGGAAAACCTGTCTGTGCAGTTGCTGCAGGAGGAGACAGATGTGCACAGTGAGCTGGAAAGGAGAGGAGGATTTGTACATTTTGTCTCTTCTGGGACTTAATGAGGAGAAAGCAACATCCAGCTTCCCTGTTTCTTGACTGAAGCAGAGCCACCTGTTTGGAGGATGTGTGTGTGTGTGAGTGGAGGGGTGAAGGGTGGGGTTACAGCGATATGCTTCTTATGATGCTCGGTGAGAATACGAGCATGTGAGGATGCATGTGTTTGGTTTTTCCTCTCTGCATGTAGGGTAGCTTATGGAAGAATTATTAGTGAAACAACATCTGTGGACACATGTTCACATGATCCCTTAAAGACACCGGGAGAGGGGCGAATGTGCGGTGCTTTGTCAAACAAATTGATTTTGTGTGTGTGTGTTAGTGTGTGTGTGCTTTGACGTTATCGGCTCCGGTAACCTGAGCTTTTCCTGGTTCCTGCCTGGTGAAGGGTTGCCAGGTGTTGGTGATGAATATTAACCCGTTCGTGGCCGACTGAGGAAAGCCTCGGTGCGTGCAGGGCGAACGGGTTCACTGTACACGCTCATCTACAGTAGCTGGATCTTGTGATAAATTTCACAGCGGTTATGTTGTTCATTTTTGTTAAACTGGTAGATTTAACTGAATGGCATCGTGGGAGGCTTCGGTTTGGGTGCTGTTGAACTGTACTGCCTCGTAGTGAGTGGTGTGTCTGTTATTTTAGCAATCCAGTTTATAACAGGATGCCACACTAAATATTAGGAATTAATCACCTAAGCTTACGTTGAACACTTTTTCTTTTACACACCAATTTATCAACAACAAATGCTGTTTTATTGGCTTTATTTACAGGATGCTGCTAATCGCTAACAATCCAGATTCTGTAAATGTAATACTATTGACAGAACTTCAGAAAGACTGTCATACATTTTAAAAGCTCATTAGCTCATGTATCTGTGGAGATTTGTTTCTGTTAAAAGGTTAAAGTTAAAGTCCTGCTTTGGTCTTTGATTTATTTAACTTCCAAAAACTCATCTGCAAGTATCAAAACAACATTTAGATATATTTTTTCCCCATTAAAATAATCCATTCATGCCTTAAAATTCTTCTATCTCCACTTGTCTCTCTGCTATTTGCTGCAGCTCAAGCACACCAGCTCACCTGCAGCTCTGCTCAGACACTGTAAACTTCCGACACAATGGCAGGTTGTAATTGTGGAATAATCTACTCGTACGTGTTCGAACTGGAAACCAATAATAATGACAGTGACAGCCCCACCTTGCGTTCCATGTCATGCTACGATCTCACAGTGGAAATACTCAGCCGCTGCTTCATTTTCTTTAAAGACATTCCCACTAAAAATAAAGAACTTCACTGCCTAGAATCACTCATCGTTTGTGCACAAACTAAATTTACAGGCGTCCATCTCCCACATGAGCAGAACAGACTTTGCTATTCTTAAGCCAGAGAAAGCTGTTGCTGCACCGCCGACCACTGAGCGATGCATCTCATCTCTCTGTTCGTCCCTCGTGTGCGTGCAGGTTCGACCGCTCGGGGTTCATGCGCCTCCACCGTGCATATGCTTGAATGTATGGCTGTGTGGGTGGGTGAGACGCCAAAGGAGAAACACTGTATGGTGGAGGAGAAGGAAAGAACTGGTGCACAGACGGCTCAGCTTAAGTCTCATTTTGCAGCATTTTGCTTTTCCTGGCATCACTTTCCTTCCCTGTCTGCACGTATTCTGTCTTCCCTCCTTTCTCCCCGTGAAGATGCACAGACCAGGTTCTTGAAGAGAAAATCTTATTCTCCTAATCTTGCGCCTTCTTGCACCATTCCCACCCTCCCCTCTACACACCCCACCCCTGTTTCTTCTTATTCTTCTTCCACTTCTTCATCTCCATGCGGCAGACTGGTTGGCTGTGCCAGCTGACATTCAGTGAGATGCCAGAGGGCAAGAAGGGAGATAGAGGGAAGAAGATAGGGGAAATGAAACATGTGTTTTCGGTCTCATGACTGATTCTCTCTCGTGCTCCTCTCTTGAGATTATCAGGGGGGGAGTTTGGCAGCTAAAAGACGGCCTCCTTGACTAATCAAAATGTTTCTCCGGAAATACGGGGCGCTGCAATAATCCCTGTAGTGACGCCGCTGGAGGGGTGTGGCGCCACATTTCAATAAACACATATGTGCACATGTGCTGGCAGGACAGAAAGTGCACATCCTGGAGTTGGCAAACCTTTGTGTACTTCGTGTGCACATGGACACACGATTGCACATTTATTCCAGATTACATGCCTTCGTACACACTCCCCCCACGCTTCCACGGCGTTAACACGGAGGCTGCATGTGTTCTTCCACTTACTGTACTCTTCGGCTCGACTGCACATCCACATCTATCTCCATTATGCACACGTCGTTATTTATCTTGTTAAATAGTAATTTATCGCCGAACGTGCGCCCGCGTGCGCGCTCGCTTGGCAACCGTTCCTGCATCCTGCACGTTTTAAGCGGCGGATAAACGAGACACCTCTGGTTTGGCTCGCGTTCACGCAGTTCAAAGGGCATCAGATATCTTTCATGTCATACTTCATTGCTACTTTTTTTTTTTTTTTTTTATCATTCTGACACGCCATACCTGAAAGAGAACAGTTTCTATAGCAACCCCATCACCCCCCCTCTCCCTCCCATCCACCCCTGTTGTGTGCGCACATGCATCGCGTATATAACTCAGAAAACACGCCTGAATACGAGCGAGAGCCGCATTGATTGCGAGCATAAGTGTTGTCACTTATTGCCAGCGGGGGGAAGCAGAGATAGAAACAATAAGGGAACGTTTCCTCCTCATATTTCCTGGCAGCTTTTCAAGACACACAGAAGTTATATTAAAGGAAAAGACACAGAGCACTGCAGAGGGAGGAAGCGAACGGCCGGTGGGTGGGGCAGAGGAGGAAAGTGAGAGGAGGGATGCTAGTGGAGGATGGATGTCTGATTGAAGTCTAAATACAGATGCAGTTTAATTAAAGGTAATAGTTGAGAGTTGCATCCACCTTATGAAGTAAATGCACACAGACGGGTGTTTGAGCAGCGATTCATCTCATAAACACTACTTACAAATAACAAATTTTCAGTTGTTTCAGGTAGTTAATCCGATAAGAATCATAAAACAAAAGCATTTTTTTGATTTCCACCCCCCCACAGATGTCAGGATTTGCCACATGAATGTCGTCTTCATCTGCACATCATTTTCTCCCGAGTATCATCTGAGGACAAGAGCAGGGTGTCCTCTGTACAACATCGCTAAAAGCCTACGTGACCCGGTGCCAAGTTATACGATGCTGTTTATATTTTTGGCCCATGTGTAGGACAGCGTAGCAGCTCAAAGTGCTCCTCGGAAAAACTTAATTTTGTGGCCGATTTGGTTTCTCGTCGCTACGTAATCCCAGCGTGACACCGCCAGACTAGGTGAGCCCTTTGGCGAAGGAACACGCTGATAAAAGCCTGTTAATTCCACATGGCTAATCGTCTCCCACTGTCCCCTGTAATTTTTTTTTTTTTGTCTTCTTCCCCTACTTTTCCTCTTTAGGAGCCTTTCTCTCGTGATTACACTTTTCTCTCTGTTCTCTCTGTTCCTCTAAATAACTTCCTGATTACCCTTTCTTACCTAAATTGTCCCTGTCTCGTGCCTCTATCATTTGCCACGTCTTCCTTCACTCAGCCCTCTTCTCTCTCATTTAGTCCCTTGTGTGTGTGTTCTTTTTTTTTTTCTTCTTTTTTTTCGCCTGGAAGGGCTTGAATGATTAAACATGGGACAGAAGCCTTCAGTGGACTGAACACCAAGGGCAACTCGATGGAGAGAAGCAGGGCTGGAGGAGTACACAATGTCAGAGGCGAGCCTGTTCGGATACAGATGACATGACAGGACCTGTGCTCCGGTAACTGTCACCTATTGCACCGTGCCACTGAGTCCCGCTCGCTGGAGACCTGGAACTCGGTCATATCTGGCGTGCCGGCGCTCCCGGAGCCTCTTATAGAAGTCTCTGTAATCGTGTCATTGAATCCTGAACAGAAATGATCCAAATCGATGTGTTGTGAGACGCAGCGACAGCCCCAAAAAACAGCTTCTCCAGATAACACCAACCAGATGTTTCCTCAGATGTCTTTTGTAATTCTGTGAAAACGCAGAAGTGCAGGAGAGTTTCCAGCGCTGCTGCTTTGCGTGTTTCATTCTAAATGTAATCACGGCAGCAGTGCTAATTCATTTTCCCGTGTTGTGCTGCGGCTTTATTGTTGCTCCTGCTCACATCTGGCAGCTTGTACACGACTAATGTAGTGACCGTGTTTCTATAACCCTCCTCAGTTGGACACAATAAATGTATTTTGCCAAGAAAAAGAAAAAACAAATCCAGTAGATGCATTAGTATGAACCACAAAAGCGACTTAAAGAAAATACAATTAAGACGAGACAAAGGATCAGCAAGACAAGCAAATTACTGAGATGTCAGTTCAATTAGATGATCCAATCATGGGGAGGATAATTCCAAAGTTTGAATTCTTGGTCTCCCTTTATGTTAAAACCAACTCCTGAGACGTCCAGCAAACTCGACAGACGTGACAGGACCAGTTCATTTCAGCATGATTTTCAGAACTGTACCAAAGAGCTTCACCGTGTTGTGCATGATAAGTAAAAAAACCCAAGATGTTCTAATGAATTCCAAGCCGGCAGTGGAAGGAGGCCAGCACTAGCGTAGCATCCTAGCAGCGCTTTGTCTTTGTTAGAAGGTGGTCTGCAGCATTCGGAAGATTTGCTGATGAGCATAAAAAAATGTTGCACTGGTAACGGTTGCATAAGTGCCTTATATATATATATTTATATGTGTGTGTGTGTGTGTGCTCAAGAAACATGCTGATGGATCCGGACTCACTGAAGACGAGCGGTGAGGAAACCTCAGCTCCGGCTCTGCTCGTGTGTTTCTGGTGTACTGTACATTTTAGCAACTGTGCAATGGGGTCAGGTGTAAATTATTCAGCACTTGTGCAGTATGTTTCGCTGCAGATTGGGGTCATGTGAGGGTGTTTTGTGCACGCGTGTATCTGCAGAAGTAGTGTGTGCGTGGAAGTGTGCGCGCGCCCCCGGCCGTGTGTGTGTTGCCAGTTTTATGGATTTGTGTTTGTGTATTCCGAACGTGAAGGTCCACCCAAGCATTATGTGAGCAGGAAGGTCCATTGAAGCACATGTAATCCCTAACCAGCTCCTGGGCTCCTCATTAGCATTACACAGATCTTCCTTAGAACTTATTTTCCAGCCCTCTGATATTCTCTGTGTGGCCTGAGGGAACAATAGGTCCTGCTCACATCAAATGTGTTATGTCATCAGTGTGACTAGAAGCTTTGCTGCCCGCGTCAGTGGAGCCCAATTTCACTCTGGCTGCCTGCTCCCACTGTTTGTACATACAGCACACACACACACACACACACACACACTTCAGCATGCACACTCCCATCCGCTAATATTTCCTGTGGGCCATGTGTATTCTTAAGGGAAGGCAGCGTTTCCCCCGGAGGGCCCTGCACATATACAGTCCAGCTGGATCGCCTCTTGATGTCACAGTCAAAGTTTGCACACACGAGCTCCCTCTTTTCTCCCTGGTTTTGTTCAGACCACTTCAGACTTGAATGGGACACATTTCAGTTCACATCAAGCATCAATTTGTGCTTCTAATGTCTAATTTTCGCCACCAACATTAAAGGCCCCTTTACAGCACATGATTGTCGGCTGTCCCGTCTGAAGATTTGAGAGCTTTGATGACCAAAGACGAGCTGCTGCAAACTTCTGCAAAAACATATCGAGATCAGGACGCAACAATGTGACAGCTGCTACAGACCATGTCTGCGCTCTAACCGATCAAATTAGGACATGAAGTGACACAATACAGCGGTGAACTGCACCGTTAAAGACTGAAACATGCCTACATCGAACTCTCTTTGCAAAATTGACTTTTCTTTCCCTCTTTGCTGCTCTCCTCCTCTAGAAATACAAGTTGTTTATGGCAACAAAACTTTATTACACCCATTTTACACAGTTTCACGTGAATTTTATCATCTAGACATGATTTTCATCGTTGCTCAGCTTGTCTTTGTTACTTTTTATGGATTAACTTTAACTATAAAATGGTGCGTAATGCCCAAAACTATTTTCCAGAACCCAACGTGTCGTTTTCAAAGTCTGTTTTTTTTGACAAATAGTCTAAAATCCAAATATCTAAACTGTGCATTGACAGAAAATAAGCAAATTCTCATATTTGAGGGACTAAATCCATCATTAGTGGCCGCTTTCTGGTTTATTGATGACTCAATTAATCCGATTTTGTCGCAATATAGGATTAGATGAGATAAACTTAATTGATCCCTCACCAGGAAAATTCACGTTACAGCGGCTAGATAGGACAAAAATACAAAAGTAAGAAAAAAATAAGGATAAAAATAAAGACGTTATAAGGACTATGTGTACACCTTTTAGATAGAGATTTAGATATGCTTAGTACCAGAGACTTTATTACCAAACCTATTTGTTAGCATTAGCAATGGCAGCGGTTTCATGGCATGCACCTGCAAATCACAGTCAAATTTTTAAATCCTGCAGAGTTTTTGCATGCATGAACCACAGTTATTCTTTGGTTACTGAAATGCATCAAAAATCATCTGACAGAAAATGATCTCAGTTTTGCAGAGCTGCAGCTAACTGTTACCTCAGATGGACGCTTTGCTGATGACTCCAAAGCAAAAACCTTCTAAACACAAAGCACACAAACAAGCACCCAGCACTACAGAAACTCAGCCGAGCTCGGAGAGTAAAGTGAGAAGCAGCAAAGAAGGGTGGAACGGTGACGTGAATGAGGATGTGTGCTACGTGGAGGAGAAGTTAATCTCTCCTGACGGTAGCGCCGGCCTCTCCCTGCCTCTCCTCCGTCCTCTCCCTGCACACAGCTCTCGGATTGTCTCCTGCTCTGTGAGAGGCAGGCAGGCAGGCAGCCGAGTTCACGCACAAAACACACACACACACACACACAGCAGAATGCAGAGAATGAACAAAACAGCAGCTGCTTGATTTTTGTTCAAGAGGTGAACAAAAACTCTAAACTACGTATCCCAGAAGGCCCTTTGTTTGCGCACAGATTCGAGTCTTTGCACACTTCATTCTTGATCAAATCTTGAGTATGTGCTTTTGCTAAGCACAGACGACTGCGCAGTGATTTTCTTGCCTGTAAGGAGATTTTGTATGTGCATATAATTTCCGCTGCCACATTGACCTGGCACACTGTTTTTTTTTGTGTGTGTGTGTGTGTTTGAGACACTCTTAATATTAAACGTCTGTGACTGCGTAGGCAGGATTTCCATTCAAGCTCCAGTTCATCCACATCATTAAACCTGCAGGAATGAGTCACATATTTCATATTCAGACATTTTTTCAAACCTTTATTTGCATATTCACTGTCAACAGGGGGTTCCCTCAAATTGCTGGTGTATTATATGTGATGAGAACTTGTGGTATTAACTTGATTTAGTGTGTGTGTGTGTGTTTGTTGCCACATGAATAATTTTGGGGGGGATTTTGATATACTGAGGATTCAGATGAAAGGTCTGGAACACTGTGGGTACAGAGGAGCTTAAGGCTAATATATGCCTGGAGATGCTAGTTATGCAACTCATTCATGCTTGCATGCGCACACACACACACACTTCAACTCACGCTTCACTGTATTGGTATTACCCACTGCCATCTGCGTCCACATTTTCCACGTAGTAGAGACGCTCGCGTCAGTCTCATGCCCGTGACGTATGTGTGTGTGCTCACACGTGAACGCGAGTGAACACGCCCCCTCCCATGAAGCCCAGATTAGTCATTTGTGTATGTTTTATGAATAAGGAACCTGTGGAGACATAGTGTGGAGGAATGCCAGCAGATAATGCTTTGAAACTGACATATAAAGGGGAATATTTTAAATGCAGGTTGATGAATAATCCATGGGTGACATTATGGTAACAGAACTTCAGTTCCTTATAAGCATAAAGGAAAGACTTACAATACAAAGCAGCTGCAGTCGGCATCCGAAGGGCAGATTTTCAAAATAAAACCAGCTTTCTATCTAGAGTTTACAGGGTCATAAAAATCAGCAATTTCGAAAGCATATAAACCAAAAAACATCTCACCTACAAAGTCCTTCCTACAAAACACATGAGCACAGCTGGAGGACTAATCCACGAGACACAGGAGCGCAAACCGCACAAACAGGCGACATCAGCACATTCGCAAAACATTAGATAAATGCCGTCGAGTGGCTCAAAACGAGGATTCAGTGCAAACAGGCGGCGAACAGATGCACAGATACGTGTAAACATAATGAAACTGGAGGAGGATGGAAAGCTTGGAGAGATGCACCGATACACAAACGGACATGTGGCATGTGTAACAATCCAAGTGTTTTGGGTTTTAGGTGCAACTATAAAATGTGCTTTTTTTTTCTGCCATCATTGTGCAGTGTGTCTGTTTAGCCTTGTGGAAGATGAGTGTGGTGATTGTGTGACGGTGGGCAGGTGTGTTTAGGCAGACAGGCAGGTAGACAACCCGGTCATCTCATGCGAACTGGGTGGACAGACTTTTTACAGGCCTGTTACTGCCACAGACGGCAGCTTTATTATTGTTTTTAATCATCAGAACATGCGATTGACTAATCAATTGCTGTCGGGATGCAAAAAAAACTGCCAACGAATACAACCCAAAATGCTCGAGCTGCAAAGTTTCGAGCAAATCGCTGTTTTGTGAGAGCGCCGTGCTGCTATTATACAGCACTTGTTCCAGTGTCATGCCTGTGTTGTAAATGCACAGTATTAACAGCATTATAAACGACTGATCTCGAAATGCTCTTGAGACTTACTACAGCCTGCCAAAGAAGCTGATGTTTGGCTGAAGATCAAGTGGGATTGAAGTCGCACATTCTCTTGTGAAAAGGCAAACACCTACTAAGCCCTCCAGAGGACAAAACTCTGTGTTATATATCATGTTTTATGCAGCAGCGCAGACCTTTCTAATGCTACACAATAAATCCTCCAAAATGTCCCTTCCTTTTCATAACCAATTCCTTAAGTGGGGCCGCGCGGTGTCGATGTACAACCGTCGTAAAGCTACCATCAACCTTGGGACGGTGTCCTCTTTTGGATATGTTAAGCTGCTGTAAGGTGGTTTGTAATCTGAACGATCATAAAGCAGTTTAACATGTGGTTTAAGCTTGATTTCCCCTCTCGCACTCAGTCATTGGTGTCTTTTTATTTCACGTCTGCTCTGGGAGGATGACCTGCCACACAGCAAATATTCTCATTTCTGTTGCTGTTACTACTCGGTGCCACATTTGCAAACAATGCGATATGCGGTGAGTCAGCCAGTGTGAACTTTATGAACAGTCCTTTCTCACAACTGGCTTGTCAAATGAGGGGGCGGCTCAGGTGATAGAGCTGATTGTCCAAACAACTAAGGTATGCAGTTTGATTCCTGGTCCATCCAAGTGTCCTTGGGCAAGACACTGAACCGCATGTTGGTAGGTGTGCATCTGGTATGGCAGCTCTGTCACTATTGATGTGTGTGAATGGGTGAATGAGAAACACATTGTAGAGCACTTTGTTGAATCTAGCAGAGGTTATAAAGGTGTTATATGAGTGTGGACCGTTTACCACAACGTAACTGAACAAGTTACATACATACATCTCACCTAAACGCATCGTGTGTATCATTGAAGCCTAATGCCGCCCAATACTTGAAAAATACATTTTCAAGTTGATCCATCCATCCGTCCATCCGTCTGTCTGTCCATCCATCCATCCATCCATCCATCTATCCATCAGCCATCCGTCCATCCGTCCGTCCATCCATCCATCGGTTCATCCGTACATCTATCCATCTGTCATCCATCCGTCCATCTATCCATCATCCGTCTGTCCATCCAGCCATCCATCTATCCTTCTATCCATCAGCCATCTGTCCATCCGTCCGCCCGTCTGTCTGTCCATCCATACATTCATCTGTCCATCTGTCCATCCATCTGTCATCCATCCATCCATCCATCTATCCATCATCCCACCATCTGTCCTTCTGTCTGTCCATCCATCCATCCATCCATCCATCCATCCATCCATCCATCCATCCATCCATATGAAACATGTGAACCTTCCAGCACATTCTGGTTCTACCTCGGGTTCTCCTTCTTGTTGCCCCTCTGAAGACTTGCAGCCTCATCTTGGTGGAGGTTTTTTTGTGTCCCTGTGATTCTGGGAGTTACGTTGTTGAGGGCAATAGCACCGAGTAGGGTCTCCCAAGGAAACTGGTCCTCAAGGACCTCATGGAGTCGCAAACCAAGGAGTGGGGCAACCTTGGCCGAGACCAGGGCCCCCTTCTGGAGCCAGACCCAGGAGAGGAGCTCACCAGTAATCATGTGGTAGTTGAGCCCTGGTCTGTTGGGTTCAGTCGGGAGCAGCTTGAAGGAGAAAAGATATGTTTAATCCTTCTTTGTTATCATAGTTTGAAAACTTCTTGACATGCAACCAACTCGGTGGCAAGACAGTGTTCTCATGTGGCCCACTTGTGTCCACATGTGCTCATGCTGGACACAGAACTTGCTGAGAGGCTCCACTTATAAAAACTCTCCTCCACAGTGCTTGAGTTCAGTCTAGGAGCTGTCCATGGTCCTGACTGCTCCAGTGTTTAGACTGTGTTGAACACTTTTTCTGCAGCAGCTGTTAGTGATGTTACAACAGTCGTGGTTTGTCCAATATCTCACCACAAAGGCAAAAAAAACATCATTTACACACATACACAGACTTGGTTGTTAGATAAAGCCGTATGCAGACACTCGCATGAACTATAGCCGTCCTATTAAACCACTCTAATGGAGAGAAGTGGAGGGACTAATCTGTTTATAATATCACAATATTTAAACAAGATTGAAATAATCTGATGCAGCTGCGTGAAGTGTTTTGTTTGAGAATCGGTTTAAAGAAGCAGCCTGAGCTGTTCTTATGTATCTGCAAAGGAAAATACAGAGAAGAAGATGTCTTTTGAAATAGATGGAGAATGCAGCCTTTGTGTTCAAAAGCACAAAAAGTTTGTCTACACTCAGGATAACTTCTCTGCAGCTTGAGTCATGAACTCCAGTTTAACTTTTGCCTGGAGCAAAATATTTTATATGAAACATCCTGATTGAATGTTTGTATGTTTATATTTTTACCACTCCACACGAGGGTCACGCCTTTTCTAATTAACTATGACGGACTCGTGGTGCATCTCTGTTTGTGACTTTCTCGGTGCTCATACCGAAGACAGCAGATGTTGTCAGTTGTCTTTCCACCCACGGTTAAGTGGAACAAAATGTTTCCTCCGTGACATCTAATTAATGACAATCCTCCTGGGGACACAGTAGCAATCCTCTTCCCACAAGAATCCCATTTAGAGTCGGCAGTCGCCATCCCACAAATCTCTGCACTCGTGATTTCATCCTTCATCAGTTCTCCACGACAGACGAACGGGCTTATTCTGTCAGACGTTAAAACACAAACGCCGCCAACACGATGCAAAACGTGTATTTCTAAATTAAGCAAATCCAACATCTTTGTCCGCGTAATCCTCTGCTGGCTCGCGAGGCATTTCAATGTTGCAATTAATTCCTATTAACGGGTGTTTTATTCGAAATATCCACAGTTTGAAAGACTCAAGGTTTCCTCAAATAAATTAGAATTACATAAATCACTGTAAAATCCACCACGTTCGGGATTTAAAACCTTTCACTGCAGAAGTACATTTCCATTTTAATAAACAATGTGCTCTGTGATGAATACGGGGGGAATTATTTTAAGATTTTTTTTCCCCCCCTCCTCCTCCATTCATATTTAACCCAGTTTGGATCCGTCTGAATACGCGTCAGTGGATCCAACTAAGTACATCAAATTAAATCATGTTCAGCTACTTTGAAGCAGTTGCCACTCTGCTGAACTCCGTATAATGAGTTCAGCAGAACCCAGTTGGACAAATAAACATTTTCAAACGCCTCGGAGTGATGGAAGCTTCCCGGTCGGGAGGGCGGAGCTCGCCAAATTCAGCCAGAATCGTTGCGTTAACGTATCATGATTGTGTTATTTGTGGTGCACCTGGAAGCTTTCGGGTGGTTATGCCGAGTCCAGTTGATGTCAGACCAAACGAATAAGGTGGAACGTAGAATACTGGTGAAAATAGCTTGCTTGGATAGAACCAGACTCGCTGTTTCTGAACCAACAATAGAGCTTCGTGTTAGTTCAGACCACAGACTGTATAACAGATGGACGTAGCTGCCGTGACGTCACCCGTTGGTTTCTGCACTGAGAAAATGAAGCCAGGGTTTTGCTACTTCCTGGTTGACATCTTGGATTTTTGGAGCCAGTGACGCAAAAATCGTCGGAGGGGGGCGGAGCCATAGGAGCAGCGATTGGTCAGACGGATTGAGAGGCGGGCCCTCTCTGCCCCGCCCACATTTACCGCCTTCTGCTCACTTCGTCTGCATCGTCGCTGCCGACTGTCAGTCAAGCCAGCCACGCCCCTTGCCCCGCAAAATGTTGACGATTTTTTTAAAAATTCAGTATTGATTTATTTTCAGATTGGCCACCTGATCTCTGGATTTGACCATGAAAACTAATAAGAAAAAAATCCTGAGCTGGAGGAATGCAGTATTTCATGATCTGTGATCACTTCTTTTCCAATTCCAGTCTATGGGAGCCAGGGCTTTTTGGAGCCAGCAGCTAGTGGACGTAGTGATATTGCAGGTTTTTGACACTTCCGGGTTGGCTTCATTTTTCAGGGCTGCTACGTCCATCTTTTATACAGTCTATGGTTCAGACAGGCATGGAGTCAGGGCGTCACATGGCCCCACCTGTCCAATCGTCATCGCTGAAGTCCAGCCCGCCCACTTAGCTGCTTTATAACTGAGGCAGCGTTTGTTCATTCTGCCCGCTTCACGCTCACCACATCGCTGCTACCTCTGCAGATCCACAAATCTCCTCCTCCTCCCCAACCACCACCTTTTAAAAACAGTTCAGTCTCATATAACCCCGGTGTTTCCCATATTGTGGGACTGTAGGTTGCAGATGGTTCATTATTGTACCTTGAACTATGTAATCTAGATTCTGTAAGTGAAGACTATTTAGTCCTGTTCTCGTGTTCATACCGTATTTGAAAAATTGTAAATTGTAAATCCAAGGGGTGGTTTGTGATCTCAGGGATTATCTGTGTCATGCTTGCTCAGATTGTTCCAGAGTCACCGCCAAACTCAACGTATGTGATCCCAAATAAATGGTTAAAATCTGTCCTGTCTGAAACCTTCTCACCGCCGCTTTAGCGAACGCTTGGAAGTTCGACCAGCTGTTGTAAAAATGACCCCTTACATTGTTGTGATGAACCGGAGACGGATGGTCGTCATGGAAAAGAAAGTGTCAGTATGAGTGTGTAAAGACATAAATAGATTGAAAAGACAGAAGAGGAAAGAAGAAAGAAGTTGTCAGAGTGAATTAGCTATTCACGGCGTTGAGGTTTCTCCTCCCTCCCCCCCTCCGGCCTGTCCACTGTCTCCGCACGCACATATGGATCTGGAATTTCACAGCCGCGCAAAAAGATTCACGCACGAACACGCCGACGCCACACCTTCGGTCCGACAGATGTCCTCGGAGCCGCGGTTCGTTCCCCGCTATGTCGTGTTGTTTGTCCTTAAGAGAGGAGCCCGATTAGCATATCCTTTTTATCTTCAAACCAGATTTCTCTGTTTATTTGTGCATATTGAAGGTTTAAATTGGCACAGAAACGTGTGTGTCCCTCGGCTTCGCGGGATTGCACTGTGTTTACGAGATGTTACAGAGTGTTAAACCGAGCTGTGAATGTGTGATTCACTGGAAGTGGGAGGAAGCGGAGAAGCAGACATCGTTCCTGAGGCCCAGAAAAAGAAAAGCCCTTTAAAGGTCATCCTCTCTTCCTTTTGTTTTCATACTCCAACTGCCTCCGACGAACTCCCGACTTTCTCAGGAGGGCAGGTCGAGCGAAGGAAAGTTTAGAGTTCGGCCGAGGCTGCGGCGCCTCACATGAACTCCGCTCAGACGAGGCTGTCTGTCAATTTTCACTCTTTCCACTTGTCTTCACATCCCTTCCTTCCACCCAAGCTTCGCCTCCTCGTCGTGTCCAATTTAAGGCTTTGTCCTGGGGTGTCAGCGCAGAGAAACCGCTGCAGCTGACGCCCCAACGATGTGCCACGTCTTCTTAATTAACAGACATCATGGCTATAGGTGCGCATCTGCACACTGATGCGATGTGGCGACAGAGTTACACAATAAAAAAAAACAGCCAGCGAGCTCACTCACCAGCCTCTTCCTGTCCTTGTCTGTTCTGGATCTACATCTCGGTTTGATCGCGTCGTTCTCCGACATCCCTGACTGTCTCTGTGGCTGCACACAAAGAGATGAATGAATCTGGCCGGACTCTCGCTCTGCCTGTTTTCCTTCTCTCCTCCTCTTGGCCGAGGTTTTATTGCGGTCCTTGATTTGCTCTGATAAATTTGATCATAAACCTGTGAGCTGCACAATCTTTTCTTGTGCAGAAGATGACACAGAAATCGTGTTTTTTTTTTGGCTTGAGCATATTTGCATTTATATACACTGTTTGCTAGTGTACAGCTTTTTCTAGAATCTACATTTTAACCTCTTATTTCAAACCCAGCACATATTTCGACTCTAATCTAACTCATTTGCTGACTATAAATCTATAACTTCTATCCGGAGGCAGCATTTTAAGACTTTTTCTGGTGAATCCTGCTGGATTTACTGGAAAAAAACGAAACCTGTCATCAACTCCTTCTTTGTGTTTGAAGACAAAGCTGATTAGCGGAAAGGCCCGACTGCTCTCGTACAGTTCTTACCCACATTTTTTTTACCATCAGTCTGCTGACAATCGCCGGCGTGAGCTCAGCGTGAAGTGGTATTATGTGCCGGAATACGAGCAGTCGCAGTACAATCATTCTTGAATGCTCAGAGCCGTGATAGGAGGAGAGAGTTGCCCTACTTTGAGTCTGGCGTAATTATGTAATGCTTGAGTACCTGCAGCACCAGCGGCATGACAACTTCTTGAATCTGGACTGTGGAGTGAGCAGACGGAAGTGCACGGCTCCTTTCAATCCCTTTACATGGTTTGCAACTTAATCTCATCTTGAGCTGGCGAGCTTTTTTACCGACACCCCTTCAGTTTGTTTCTATTTCCTGTTTTTTTTCTCCCCCCTCACTCACTGTTGCTCTTTTTTTTTTTTAACCATCCCAGTTTTCTTCCACTCCTTTCTCTCTCCATCTCTTCCTTCCTGTTTCTCGTCTTTATCAGCTCCCCACCCCCCACCCCTCTTCATTCTTAATGCCACATACCAAATGGAGGGTGACAGTATGCAGCTGTGGGTTTTGTCCTCCAGACAGCATCTCGGAGAAAAAAAAAGCTTATCCACACACACACACACACGGATACAGACGGAGGGAGGGATCGGCGCTAACCTGAGTCTTTCATCTGTCGCTTATATAATAGTTTTAAGATGGAGTTGCGCCGTGCGGCTCGCATACATGATGCAGCCAGATATGAAAGTCTCTGCAGCGAGGAGGAAGGTAATTTAAAACGAAACTTTCTCTTTCTCCACAGAAAGCAAAGCTCCATGCTGCCCTGCAGGAGAAAAATCGCCTGAACCTCGAGCTGATCAACCACCACCTGAAGGCGTCCAAGTATGACCAGGTGAGACGGACAGACACGTGTTGCACGGACGCACACTGGTGATCAATGGTTGGCCGGGCGATGGCGGGATCCTACATATCACACGCACACGGAGTCTGATAAATAAACGGCTCAGTCATATACACGGATCAATACACTTGCAGCTGTGTGTCATCATTATATCTGCTGCTTCTTTATATTCAACATCACATCTGCACACACACACACATATATGCATCAACGCCGTGTTTCCGTTGTTATTGCCGCGTCTCATGCAGCATCTCACCCAATTTTCAGACTTCACACATGCATACATGAATACATAAACGCGCGCACAGACCCAGAAGGAGAGACAGTGACCGTCTGTGATGGTAGGCGATTAGCTGCTCTGGCGCTAATAGTGACTTTCACAGAGGGGGCAGATTTGACACGTGTCCAGGGACTCTGCTCGGAGCTTTTTCCTCCAAAGTGCCACAAAAAAAAAAACAACCAAAAAAAAAAAAAAGACGCCATCTGTGCACTGACAAGGTGGGCAAGGAGATGAAAAAGAAAGTGGGGCAAAAAGTATGTCCAGTCCTGCTTGGTTTACAGTGTAAATGAGTGAGGCTTGTGAGGGCAAAGATACTGACGAAAATGTACTGGACTGTGCATAAACAACGAATGAAAAAGGAGGAAAAGATGAGAAATCAAGGGGGATGAGGAAACAAGACGGTGGAGTTATAATTAGAGGAAGTGATCACAGGAAATGAATTGGTGGATGTTTGTTAGTGTTCAAGAGAATTAACCGATAAAACTGCATTTTCTGACAGTTTCGAAAGAAACTGAACACCTTAAACCTCTTAAACATTTACATTTATCACACGGATTGTTGATGTTAATGTCACTGTGTCCACCCACTTTTAATGTTTATTTAAAAGCGGTGAATCAGGGTGTTGGAATATTACAAAAACAGCCCTTTAACTGTTGGAAATAATATTTATCTTTAACCTCTTATATGTGAGGACATCACATTTTGTGTTAT
>NW_007578122.1:456942-460557 GCF_000690725.1 Stegastes partitus | reverse complement strand
AAAGCTGATGCGAACACATGGTTTTATTATCATTCTATTGATTTTTAAGGTTTGATTTTGTGTCACCAGATGCAGAGTTTTCTTTACTGACCCGGTTTAATTATAACGTAAAGCATCTATCCGGAAAGCTCGTCTCTAAACAAACCGCGGTTATGAATAATTACGGCTCCACTCCTGGTTCCACATGTTAGTCGTCTTGATTTGGACGGCGCCGACACGTCTGAGTCGCACAAAATAAACGATCCCATTTTCCTCGCGGCGGACCGGTTTTTGTGCACTTTGAGCGAGCGAGCTTATCTATTGTGCGCTCATCTGTTTTGTTAATTAATGAGATGATGGCTGTGTGGCTGAGGGATGGTTTCGGCTCAATCCTGTGAGGCCACCTTTAGAGGAACCAGCTTAGCTCAAGGCCTCTGACTGATGAAGAAATGAGAGGCAGAACGCTCCAGTCAGCAGCCCCGTCTCATCAAGGCTAAATGGAAATGTGCTGATTAATTTCTCTTCAGATTGTGAACTCTCAATCAACCCTACAGCCAAAAAAAGAGACAGCCTCTATTCATAAATGTAAAAAGTAGGTCTGCTGCAAGAGCAAACCTCATAAAAATTGCATGCTTGTTTTCCTCTTTAGAAAACAGAATAATGGCCTTATTTTCAAACTCTTCAAGTAAAACAACGAGGAAATTAAAGTGCACTTTTTCACACTGTCTTTTTCTTTTCTTTGTCTCGCTTGTATCCGTGATGACACACACTTCTAACAACTCCGCTCTTGTTTCTGGATTGGATTCACAGGTGCGATCTGACTATGACCAGCTGAGACAAACCTTTGTTGTCGTGAGCCAGGAGAGAGACGTGGCCCAGCAGGAGAGGAGCCAACTCCAGGGCAAAGTGGATAACCTGGAACAGGTTCTAAAGGTAGGAAAGCTCTGGATTTATGTTTCCTTTTATCCCATGTACTCCTAAATACAAATATCACTTTAATGTAAAGAGGAGACAAGTCGTCTGGTGCCTCGCCTCTGCATTTTTAATATAACTATTGCTCTTTATACTACTAATGCTTCCATACGTGTGCACTGCATGGCACAAGGAAGTAATATTAAATCATGTATTATAATGTAGAGCATGAAAGGCTGATTTTGATTCCAAGATGGCAAGAGGAAAGGGTTTAAGTGACTTTGGAAGAGGGTTCATTGTTGAGGCACAGATGGCAGGAGCTTCATCTGGCTGGTACTTCAATAGGAACATGGACTGATGTGACATGTGGGTTCAGATCTGTGGAAAAGACAGCATTCAAAATGGTCAGAAATTCTCCTTGACAAGGCATGTTTGATTTAGTGATGCACGATATTAAAAATTCTGGCCGATACCGATATTAAGATTTCTGATATCGCCGATAACCGATGTTAAAGATGTCGATATTCAATGTTTGTTCACGCCGAAAAATGACTAAAAGTAAGCCCTGTGAGAACGTGGAAACTGGACCACATAGTCTTCTTTATTACATAACAGAAATAAAACACATTTAAATGGTCTGCACCTATACATCGCTTTACAATGTGTTTCTCATTCACACACATTCACACACCAATGGTGACAGAGCTGCCATGCAAGGTGCTGCCTGCCATCGGGAGCAACTTCAGGTTCAGTGTCTTGCCCAAGGGCGCTTCGACTGTGGAGGGGCCGGGGATCGAACCGCCAACCTTGCTATTGGAGGCTCTACCATGTGTACCTGGTCAAGTCCAGGACCATTTAAGTAGAAAGATCTGTGAAATAGCAGCAATATCAAACGTAGAGACGAAGGCGCTAATGTTAGACAATCATCGGCTAAATTTTTTCATTCGTACCGATATATCAGAAGAAAAGGTAATATTGCCCGATACCGATGTGGTCGCCGATATATCGTTCATCCCTACTTTGATCAGTGCACCTGTGCAACATGTAAACAAAAACCGAAAAGCAGCTGTTCCTCAGAATGTCAACGCAGGACATGATCAGCCCCACAAGTCATCTCAGGTCACTCCACATAGTAAGAGGAAGACCTTGTGGTGTTACGTTACAGAGAGAAACCCAGCAAATCCAGCGATTCCCGATCAGGCTGCATCAGCAGGAGCAGCCCGCTGACAACAACACGGACAGGGGGGTATTATTTTACGGCTGCGGCGCATAAATCTCTCATTACAAAATGCACATTTGAGAGTTCAGTGGTGCAAAAATGACAGACGCTGGTCTATAGAGATGTTGGAGGGGGAGAAAAAAGGGATATGGCGAGATGAGTCACCGTATTCTTAACAAGTGGGTGAGTGCATGTGAGGCGTGCAATAAGAGAGCGACACAGGCCTTAATGCTTGACCTCTGCGCTGAGGTGTTATGCTTTGGGGGGTGTTTCGCCGGCACGGTCCACTTGTCCCTTTAGAGGGACGGACCGAGGCAGCATGTGGTGGCCCAACACCTGACTAAGACGCTCCGTGTTGGGGTTTTTTTTTTCCGGTAATTTGTCTCCCGCGTGATGAAATCGTGACAAATCCCGACGACGCCGAGTCTTCTCCCTGAGTCATCTCTACAGTGTGGAAGTTTCAGTCCTGGCGAAGGCTGCGGAGTAAAATAGACCACCTCCACGTAACTTAATAATGTCAGACGGCAATTTGGAGTGCAGCGGGAAATCTCCGAAACCCTGCGAGTAAGAGCCTCGAGTTGCACCAAATAACACGCCGGGAGAAACCAAAGCATTTCTGGGTGTCATTTTTCATATACATTTCCACCAAAATTAGATTGAAGTGTCTCCAGTTATGGATTGGATTATATGCATGATCTAAATTTGGTTAAATAGACCACTGAGCAGTGTGTCTGTAAGGTAAGCCCGGCACATTTTGTACTGCTGAGTAGAAAACTTTGGTAGCTTCCTGCCTCATCATCACCACAGAGGCCTTTCTTTTCACTGTCACACTGTACACCTCCCCACATTTCGTCCATGTTTTCACTGTTAATGCTTCCCTTGTTCGCGTCCTCACGCCATTCGTCACGTTTAGAGATTTTTCAGGCCCCCGATTTTCTCCTCTGGAAAGATTCCCGCTCCCCCGTGTGTTTTGTAAGAAAACTGTAGAAGGAAACTGATGCAACACATGAGGTGAAGTGTCACTGGTTTCATGGAGAGGCTCTTTTTTCATCGTGTTCTGGTCTGCCAATAGTAATCAGACACAGTCTCAGCGCGCCGCGAGAGGCAATCTCATTACAAATCCTCGCCTCCCCGCATCTCCTATCGATTGTCTGTTTGTCAGGATATTTGAGAGAGAAATGTACCCATATGAGGGAAAAAAAAAAACTGACCTGCTCCCCGATACAGCGAAGGGAAGGTTTGTCACTTTCTCATTGTGCATTGATTACGGAGACAAAGAGACTATTTAGAGAAAATTACACGGGGCGATGTGGGTGGAGGAAGCAGGGATGGTAGCAGCTAAACATGAAAAAAAAAAAACAGGAAAAGACCTACTTGATTTTTTTAAAACGATACTTCAGTCGAAACTGATGAGATGATGAGGGTTTTTGTCAGAGTCCTATGTGGGAATTAGGACCCCGGTGGGTACAGAGGGCGGAAAGGACAGAACATAAGATTGAGGATTG
>NW_007578122.1:433923-456356 GCF_000690725.1 Stegastes partitus | reverse complement strand
CTTTAGGGTTATGAAACCGTCTCCAGCGTGTTGATCACAGCTACCAGCTCATTTGTCGTACATAACCGTCTCATCTGGCATCAACCGGTCTCCCTCCTCGCAGCAAACGTTTCCCTCCTCAGCAGGAACATTGTCTTTCGTGACATTCCTCCACCGTTTGGCTGCTCGCCCCAATTTCTGTAGTTTTGGAAGCCCTCAGATGTCCCGAGGCTCTTCGGTGGAGTTGGAAAGTGCACATGTAGCACGATCGGAGCGGAAGCAGAAATTTCCGTGTGTGTGTCTTTCGCTAACCCACATCGAGTCTTAAACTTTCTTAAGTCCTTGGCAAGAATTCTCATTACAAGAAAGATTTGGTATACAGATTATAAGTCAGGTGCATATTTTCAGGTGTCAGATGTTTGTGTGATTTCAATCTCAGGTCGGATAAAGTCTTTATGGAGTCACATGGAGTCAAGAGTTGAATCCAAAGCTGGTTGTAGCCTGCTATGTAACGATGCATTAATAGAAATCATCATAAACGTGTTAGAGAAATGGATTATGAAGCAACGTATCGCTGGTTTGAGGTCAGATTTTACCTTTGAAATTTGTGTTTTTGTGGAATTCTTAACTTAAAAAAGTAAGAAATTAATACTAAAATTGAACGAGCAGATTGTATGTTTGATTTTTCAGCAGTGGGACCGTGGTTGTGTTCGCTTTGCATGCTCCAAGAGACGCTCTGCAGCTTTGGAAGTGGGCTGCAGCCGGCCCACCTAATCAGACTGGTGTTTTCTGTGCAGTTGGACGAGGAAGAGGCATGTTTTAGGCCCAACCTACCCCTCATCTACCATCAGCCTGGGTTAAGATCTTTCCTTTGCAACATAAACCTGACCTAAGTCAAACTTTGCTCGGCAGTGTGGATCCAAAGCAATACTTCATGTCTCTACTTGCACTGAGGCTTCTGTAAAACTAAAGGTTGGCTGTAGTTTAAGTGCTGTTGTTGGAAATTGTATCAGTGAACAGAGCCCACGACATCAAGCTGCTCCAGTGAAGCTCCTCGGGTCTGTTTCTGTTTCGACGACGACGACATCACAGGCTGTTGGAACCGTAGGTGCGATCCCGGGGTTCTGCCTTGAATACGCAAGGGTTAAAAAAAGTGCTTTGACTAAGGCTAAAGTGACAGCCTCTCAGCCACCCCGGTCCTCTGCAGCTTAGAGCTTCTCTCTGATTATGCAAAGCAGCGACTGCCTGCTCAGGACACCTCAAAGCTACTCCGGGAGGTAAAGAAGCTTTTCTGTTTTGTTTTTTTTCCAAAGGGAGAGAGAACACAGGGGGAAAAAATACGAATGTCAGAGCTTTCTAAGCTGTCTTTTCTTCTTAAACTCACAGAAACATCTTATGGCCTTAACTCTATTTCTGCGAGATGCGGCCGCCGGTCGTGACTTGGTGGGCAGAGGCTCTATAGTCATGACTCGGCTAATTTGGGGCAGATTTGGGATGGGTGTGGGTGACCATGTGTGAAGGCTTCGTTTGAGGCAATTCAGAGCGAGTGCGATGGATAGATGTATATATATTACAAATTATGTAATAAAAGAAAAAGGCAATATTATTCTATATTCTATATTTACTCACCTTATCGCTGCGGTGAATGTGAGTGTGTGACCTTAAGCGAATGTGTTAATTACTGAGCTTTAGCGTCGCTCGTAGACAGATTCAGACGCCGCCAGACGGAGAGAAGCTTTCCCCTCCTTTTAGTTTTTAATCTGAACTGAATGGCTGCTTGATGCGGCGTCGTATTTAACGCTATCAATATTCTCATCTAACTCTTGGCAACCTTTCAGTTTATTTGCTTGGTTTAATCTGTGAGGCTTAAATGATACTTAGCGTTGATTTCTGGGATTTATCACACCGAAGCTTTGGCAATATATTCAACTATATGCATTTTTTTTTGAATTGCAGGTAAACAAGGGTCAGTTTCCTCAAAAGCTCCATCTTTTACTGCCAGGGACAGCAGCAGCAGCATTCTTATCATTTTTTAGGGTCTCAAGGTTTGGCTATCTGTCACCGTCTGGAAAAATAAAAATAAAAAAGTGGCTGGGTTATTCTTCTGGGATATCGTCTCTAAATAACATCCCTCATCCTTCCTCTGTTTGTCTCTCACCAGCATATGCATGAGGCTGTAGAGCTGAAGCAGCAGTTGCAGACAGAGCATGAGCAAGCCTTGGTGGCCCTTCACACCAAGCAGAAGGAGATCAATCAACTGCAAAAGGTACGATCACTAACCGAAATTGATCATTAAAATCAACCTTTTCTGATGCTTTTCGACGCACCCCTGAGCTCCTCGCTCAGCTGCCGACGTCTCAGTAGCCGGTTAATGCTGAATCACTGTCACAGAGTCGCTGCTACTGTATCGAGGAAACACAAAGAGCTCCGAAACCTGTCCAGAAATCAGCAGATTCAGATTAGAATTGCAGATTCAGCTGCGGCGCCTTTGATCGCGCGATGAAGAGCTCTCCCTGCTAAAAATGTTGCCTTTCTAGTTGTTGATAAATTTATACACCTCGTGAACGTCCCTCGGCGTGCAGATGTTGCTTTATTTTGTAGGTGTTGGTACATTTTAGGAAGTGATATATGTGTTCTTGCTCAGAGAGCGGTTGAATAACACTTGACGTATCACAGGGGGATACATGGAAGTGCTTTTGACACTGCTGAGTCCGTCTGGAGGTCTGAGAAGTTCAATTAAAAGCTGTATTTTTACTCAGCCTGGGGCCATGAATTTAATATAAGGACTTGCATCTTGTCTTAAGCACACTAAATCACCCTGATGGTCAAGACCCACACATTTTGTTTAAGCCTGTGTGTTTATTTTTAGCTTAAATTTTGCTGTATGTTTGACTTACTGCAGCGTGTTTTTGTTTACCCTATCAAAATAAAAGCTTCTTTAAATGATTGATGGCTCTAATAATATCAAAATATTCCCCGGATTAGAGTCAGGCTTTGATTTTTTTTTTTTTAAACGGATAAATGAGGGGCTCCTTCTTCAGAAAACTGTTGTCTGATTTCAGTCCCGTTTTTTGCGTTGATGTCTAATCAAAAGAGAGTCATTAACAGTCAAAAACAAAGCCTAATTGATTCATACGATCGCACGGAGAGCTGTTTTTTTTTTTTTAATGTTGAAGACTGTGCTTTCACTTCCTTTAACAGCCACCACTTGGACACTAACACACCCCTAAAATAAATCAGTTTCTGTTCATCGGAGCTGTGCCATCAGGAGTAGGCATCTCTTCAAGCACCAGAGCTGTGATGAGCCAGTGAGCCTCTGCCAGGGTATTGCGTTGACAGTATGTCAGCTGTGCGCTGTCTATTCCACCTCATGCGCCGCGATCACAGTGTCAGCTGTC
Organism: Stegastes partitus; assembly: GCF_000690725.1. Lineage (NCBI taxonomy): Eukaryota > Metazoa > Chordata > Actinopteri > Pomacentridae > Stegastes > Stegastes partitus. The sequence continues at coordinate 452,979 of NW_007578122.1, read as the reverse complement.
ACCGTGTGTTTCTGTGTGTTTCTCCGCAGGCTTGGGTTCAAATTGACCAAGAGCATGAGGAAGCAGTACACCTGTTAGAGGTACAGTAACACAAACAGACACTGATATTTACCCGCTCTGACCTCAGTGACACAACATGTAAACATGCTTTACATTTATGTTTTAAGCACAAGAATATAACAGAAAAGTATTAAACACTTCAGATGGGGTAATTAGGTGAGCTTTTCTTGTTAAATATGGGTTCATTCCATTTCAATTAATCGTTTTTTTAAATCTATCTACATTTTTGTACAGTTTTCGGTCGATATATTTAATGCTATCTGAAATAATAAACACTTTTTTACACATTAAAATTTGAGGCTATGTTTAAACAACATCAGGAACGACTGAGATGATAGTCTCACATTTTCACAGTTATTTCTCATGGACAAGATGATCAAACAGTTCTGAGCCACATGCAGCTGCATGTCACAGTAACACCAAACAAAACATTTAGTATACGTTTTATTGTGAAATGCGTAGTCACAAAAAAAGAAAGTTACGGGTATGAAAAGCTGTGCCTGAAAAACAAAAGCATCGGTACATATTCTAATCGGAAAGGACCAGTGTTCTGGAGTTTCTTAGTTTTGTACTTTTAGCACAGACTCAACACTTGTTTAAACAAAGTCAACAGGCAATTACATGTTTTATTTGGCTGTATTTGATATATCAATCTAAAATTTCACAGGTAAAATCGTAAATATTCATAGTTTACGATAAAAAAAAAGTTTCCAGCAAATCAGAGATGGTTGAGCAGATGGATCCTGATGATTTGCGACTTGGGGCGGCTGTGGCTCAGCTGGTAGAGCGAGTTGGTCGATGATCGGAAGGTCGGCGGTTTGTTTCCGCCCTGTAACCTGTGTCGTGGTGGTTGTGTCCTTGGGCAAGACACTTCACCCACCTTGCCTGGTGTGAATGGGTTGTTTGAGATGGTGGTCGGAGGGCAGAATGGCAGCCACGCCTCTGTCAGCTGTAGTTGCAACTGTATCTACCACCACCGGAATGAATGAATGAGTGTGAATGAATAACTGACAGTGTAAAGGGACTTTGAGTGCCTAGAAAAGCGCTATATACATCTGATCAATTATTATTATTATTAAATGAAAAGGGGGTTTGATAGGGAAACACAGATGAGTCTGTGATATGCACTTCTTCTTCTTTAGATCATCTATTTTATATTTTTTTAAAAACCCACCTATTTCTAATAGACACTCACCAGTCGCTTAATTAGCATCTAATACAACAACTCTAAATTCTACTTTCATGAAGTTTTCAGTTTTCAGTTTTTCCTTAAGTTGTCAAAAAGTTCTTCTTTATGTTTATTATTTGTTTGTTGATGGAGATGTACTGGACTGCATTACTTTTAAAAGGGTTCCTAGTATTTTGTCCACCCCTATTCACATACATGAGCAAAATATAGGACATGCATTTAAATGTAAAGCAGTCCAGTGCACGGCCATCATCCACTATGACGTAAGAAATAGAAAACAGTTAAACTATCACATTTTAAACATCAGCCAAATCTGAAAATGTAGAAGCTTCGTAGAGGTGAAGTTTGTGGCTCTACTTACAGACATGCAGTATTTTGTAGCTAAATGCTAACTTGAGCATCTTTATTACTGTGTTCCTGTTTAACCACGTTTGCTGATCAACAGTAAAACTGAGGTTTATCATTATTTCTGTGGATATTTTAAAGTATTGCACAAATCAGAATTTCTCTCTGCTGATGACCTCGGCTATAAAATAAAAATCAAAGAATCCCCCGAAGTGAACAGACTCCATTGTGTGGAAACGCATCCTGTATTTGTTAAAGTATTTCAGTCTGGACCGAAGCAGCGCCCCGACCTGCTCTGCCGTCTCTGGAGCCGGGCTGCAAGCTGGACTAAAACAATAGTTATTAGTCAAACTGCAATGTACACACCCACGCAGTTTTCAATAAGCACAGCTGATTGCACCTCTGCTGAGGCTGAAACTGGCCGGAGCTGCTCTGCTGTGAATTACTTAAAGTCAGTAAACAGCATTTACCAAGAAGAACGATAGAACGTCCCGACTAACGAGAGAGCGAGAGAGACGTCACAGAAGCACAATCTGCAGACCTAACCAAGAGAAATAATCTTATATTTAGATTCTGGCGCTTTCTAAGGAAGATCCTCTGACTTGATTCAAGTAAACGCCGCATGCCTTTGTCTTTGTATGAACTAGATACAAGAGACGTGTCTCTCTACAGGCGTCTTTTGCATTATTTAGGCTTAACTAGATGGTTTGAAATGAATCTTTTTGATCTTATTCCAAGATCTCATGCGCTATAATGACAGCCTGACTTAGTTTAAAATATCTTGTCAGGCAAAACTCAGTTGTTGCTTACTTGCCAAATGTTCCTATATCTCAAGTCTGGCCTTAAATTTGACAGGACAAGTGGAGAACCAGTGTTGGATTCTGGTTTTCCAATTTTAATTTAAAAAAATTAATTTGTTGGAATTCCAGTGACAGAAACCTGCACAGGAGCATCATCATCAGGGTGTTGGTCGGTGACAGATTATGCAGTAGAAATAAGAACTTGAATTTGATTTCTTCATACAGACGCAGGCCTTCTCCTGCCCAGAAATACTCGTGAGCAAATGCTGTAACGTGGTGTAGGTTTCTTAAAACCCCACACCGGGATGTGAGTCACACATCAGAGTATTCAAACGGTAGCTTTAGCCTCTTCCATCCACCTCCTTTAGGTTTGCCGTGTAAAAATACGACTCCAAACTTTTCTTCTTTGACAGTTGCAGACTCACGCGTGGCGTTAACGCTGCATCCGGGCTGACCTCTGATCAAATCGCCGACCTGCTGCGCCTCATCGCAGTCTCTTAAGATGCTTGTCGCCGGCTCGTGCACTCGAAACGATTCCACTTCTAAATCCGCTCGTCGTGACAATGGGTTGTGGACTCCTTTGAGCGCGGTTCAAGTGAGGTCGTGTTATTATCCATCGGAGGCACTTTAATACGATTTCACTGAGCAAGCAGCCGGGGTTTGGCTCAGGCAAACAGTTTGGTCAAAGAAACGGGAAACTCCGCCGTCGAGGAGTTCTTCTTACAAATCCGGTCGAGAGTCTCTTTCTGTTTCTCAGGCAAACAGAAGGAACGCCGAAGCTGCGCCGCCTGTACGAGCAAATAAACAAACAAATAATCCCCTATATGTTCTCCATCCTCCGTTATGTAAAGCTTTCTCTTTGACATACATTCTTCTTTGTTCTCTTTGCTTTAAACTTCTGTTGCTTGTTCCCTCATTTGCATTCATTAATGTTCTATCATCAGTTGTGTGTTTTTTCTTTTCTTATAATTTGTCTTCTTCCTTTTACTTTTTCCGACTGCATCCTTTTTGTCTGAACAGAACGATAAGGACAGAATGTTTCAGGTATTTACTTTCCTCTGTGATTCGTTCCTTCCTGTGAATTTTCCCTCAAAATGAGAATCCAAACTCTTAATAAGTCCTACTAATAGGGTGTCCGTGATATGTTGGCTTAACCCCGAGCTCAGGCTTTGTTATCATACGTTAGCGATGTCATGTATCAGCAGATGACGCTCCACTTCTATATGCTCTGATTAAAGTGCTCGAGGTTTCACCGTAACATACTGCTACAGCCCGGAAACGGCTCTTTAGGGATCCTTTTCTAATTAGGTCTGTGTTCGATCAGCATTAATAGATAAAAAGCCTATTCTGTGGAGAACCCGTATCTATACAATTACATGTGATGAATTTTCCACTCTTGGACTTTTTCTTTTCTTTCTTTCGCTCCCTCCCTCTCTCGATCATCACCGACCGCTCTGCTCTCTTTCCCCCCCGTTATCCATCGAAGGTCAAGGTTCGTGACCTGGAGCAGAAATGCAGGTCACACAGTGAACACTTCCACCAGCTGTCCAAAGAGCTGCTGAACTTCCGCCTGCAGTCGGAACCTGTGGATATCCTTCAGATTGATCCCATCTCCCACATCCCGTTCTCACCAGAGAAGAAAATCGCACAAGTCATTGTTGGATTTGAAGTCCAGCCACAGCCAGGTGGGTCAGAGGATCGACCGATATGGGACGATACCGATTATTGGTAATCAAGAAAGGCTGATATCTGGACCTGATGTACCTTAAATGTAATGTTTTAACAGCATGTGATAACAGAGAACCTGTCATTCATAACATGGCTTCTTTATGAATAAGGATGACCAAAACTAAATATGTAAAAACAGAAATAGGAGGGAATAAATGATCTCCTCTGTTTATATGAGATCAATTAAGATTGTTTGTCTCCGTCTGCTCTTCTTCTCTGTTTTCTTAATCTTTCACTGTTCTGTCACTTTTATTTCCCACTAAGATCCAGATTCTGTTTCAGGTTTGTCTGCAGCTGCCTTCTAACTTAGCTGTTAGCCGTTAGCATAGCCACTGTGAGAGGAGCTAACTTCCTGGTTTGTGGCGACGACTTTTGTTTCCTGTTCGGTTTTTGCAGCCTCTGCTTGAGAGACATTCCTGAAACCACAGAGTGACGACAGACAGAGAGGAGCTGAAGTTGCGCGTTTAATTAATCAATTATCGGCCAATAAAAATACAGATAATCGGAAAAATGTCAAACATCGGCTACGATAATCATACAGGCCGATAATCTGTCTGTCCCCAATCGGAAGTCTCACCTCACCAATGATGTACTTATTTAAATTCTGCTGGAAAATGTTATCTACATGTGTGTTTTCAGATATCATTATTAATTTATCCATATTCAACTACATCCAAAGGAATTCCAGCGCAATCAAAGACTGTTTTTTACCGCATCGAGTCCATGAGGCATGTTTAGAAGTTATTCTTAGTGTAGTTATTTTTGTACTCATCCACTGTTAACAATATGGCCATATGTGTGTTCTATGAATCCTATATACACTCTATACGCCTGCAATTACTCCGTGATTACTTGTCATTGTGAATTATTGGTATTAATAGGAGTGCTATCAGTACTTGCAGCGATAGTCTACTACAGTTTAATGATTTTATCTGTTTCCTTAATAGTGATTATTGGAGTATTATGGTTAAATAGTTTACTGTCACCCATCGTCAAACATCCCTGCGCTCCAGAGCGTTTTCCCAGATTACATTATGATCAGATGGAATGAGAGTGAGAGTGAGCTAATCCCCAGACAGCTCACATAACAGCTGGATCGGTTCGCGCCCTGCTAGAGGTGGACCCCATTAATGACGACGGTGCTTATTCATGATCAATATCCATCCTAATTGATCACAGGCCTGATGTATGACATGAGTGTGATTTAATACATTAGTATTCTAACAACACCTAGTGCAACCTGCAGAGCCAGCAGATACAGCCGTATCAGCGATGTAGATTTATACAGTCTGGCACCAAGCAAAGGTCTTTGAAGTGCTGGAAATCCTGTTTTATCTTTTCCCCTCAGTGGAAAAAGAAGTCGCTGGCGCTTTTGTGCTAATGCATAATATTCTCACTCGCAAACCGCAAGAACCCAGTGACGCAGTGGATCCATGTTGTTGACTTATTTTAATTTCCTCCAGGAATCCAACTGTTTGCACTCTTAGACTGCAGTTTTCTAGTTTGTATTTCCGGCATTTTTTATACGTGTGTTTTTTTTTTTGTTCCTGAGGACCGGTATTTAAAGACATGTGTGCTGCAGATGAAAAGGGCTGATGAGGGTGGAATAGCCTTTTGCCACGAAGTGTATAAGCTGTAGCATCGCCTCAACAGGAGATCAATAGCGGTGCAATGAGAGGCAAATGGGTGCAGATGGAATGACAGTTGCTCTTTATTTGCTATGGAAATCAATGTCTCCCAGGTGATGAGAGCGCTGCAGACACGCCGCTACTGATCTCCCAGTTCTTGCCCTGCACACCGCAGACTGGAGACAGAGAACGAGCAGAACAGCTGCCTGTCAAACCCAGCACCGTGACAACGGACCACCCCAGCAGCCCTCGACAGCTTACCCCATCAGAGGTGGGTCTTAAATACTGCTTCATGTGTATTAAACGATTTATGCACAGTATCTGTAAATGTGAATTCCACTTAATCTCTCATTACTCTATAGATGGAGGATGAGGCCAGCCCATCACCCAGGTCCAAACCTCGCTACACAGGCCAGGTCCGCCTTTGCACTGCCCGTTACAGGTGATTCTGCTCACGCTGACTTCATTTTGCATGATCTTTAAGTTTCAAAATAAAAAAAAAAGATGAAGTTATGAAACTGTCGTCTTTTCTCCTCCAAGTTACAACCCTTACGATGGACCAAATGAGCATCCTGAAGCGGAGCTGCCCCTCGTGGCTGGAAAGTATTTATACGTGTATGGAAACATGGATGACGACGGATTCTATGAAGGTGAGAAGTGAAATGAGACAACACAATTGCTGTGTAGTGCAGAATAAAATCAGCATAAATTAGAATCAAACGTGGATCTCGGCGCAGGAGCGTGTTGCCTTTCAAGTCTGCTTTATGTGAAAAATGCCTGACAGTCAAAACAAGTGTGCGTTTTCTCAAAATGACACATAAATGATGCCGAGACATGCGTGCTCAGTCGTGTTTATTCGTCTTTGAAGTTATGTGGTTTGCTATTTTTAGTGTAATCTTTAGCATCTGAATCCCCGCAGCATCCACGATGGTGTCTGAGGAGCTTTGCGGCATATATAATGTACATTGTGCCACATTATACATGCAGAGTTGTATGTGCAGAGCCACATGTCCGATGCATTTTGTACCCTTTCGTGTCACTGTACATTACATCTTGTTAACTTTGTAGTGCGCGCGCAAGACATGACAACACAGCACAATTAAAACTTAATGCAAAAGAGCTGATTCATCACTGTAAACACGGCTACCAAAATAGCTCTTGTTAGGGCGACAGTTTGCATCATTTGTCACCCTCAATATGTCCGTCACATGCCTGCTGGCTATTTTCATCCTCTGACCTCCTCTTTGTCAGCGCAGGGTGTCACCAAGAAAAGTTTACTTTTTCATAACTGGTGATTGGATTGATTCTCTGTCTAATCTCTTTAGAATTATGAAGGCTTCTCCATCAGAGGCAATCCTAATCCCCCCAGCTAGCAATCCTGCAGCCAGCGCAGCCTGTCATAGACACTGTAGTGCTTAGCTGCCGTGATTCATTAGCTGTGGGCGGTCAGATTGCATGGCATTGTGGAGGAGCCTTGTATTTACCACACAGGAGGGAGACTCGGGCCTCAGACCAAGCTGTTGTCAAGATGGGACCTTGGTCCCTTTTAGTTTGATGACTAATCCAGCAGGGCTCAGCTTAATCATCAGCACACACAAACATCACACACATCCACATGCACACACACAGATGGTCTTAAGGTCTCCCAGGCCTCTGTAGAAAAAGGGATTGAAGGACAAGATGATAGGGAGCTTTGTTGAAGACAAACTTCTTGCCTTTGGGAAAAAACTACACTGCGAATGTAAGCTTTTTTCTTTTCTTTTTTTTTCCCTGCATTGACCGCAGCATCTACATGCTCTGGGGTGTTCCTAGAAATGTTCAAAAGCAGTGAACTAAAGTTTGAGTTCTTCAAAAATGTCAAAAAAAGGAGTGTTTTCTCAGCTGAGTGTTTACTGGAGGAGTATTAAAGACAGCATCAGAGAAGCCACGGTGAAACTTACATCTTACTGAATAGTACATTCTGTATGTTTACATATCTTCCACCTCTCACTCAGTGACTCATTCCCACCCTGCAAGCTCTTACTGATGATTTGTGTGCTCAAGTTATTGCTTTCCTTTTGTCTTTGTTGTGTAAGGAGCCATTAGAGAAGCCTAATTTTAACATTTGCAGAAGACATCACAGAGGGATGCTGCACTCTCCTAACGAGACATTTGTTAGAGGCTAGTGTGTTCAGGTAGCATCAGGCTGTTTGTTCATCACTATGAACATGAGGAATGAGGCACAACGTTGAGTTATGTCCTACATCTGAGTCTCCACTTCTTTCTGCATCACAGGGGAGCTGCTGGATGGCCAAAGAGGACTTGTTCCTTCCAACTTTGTGGAGTTTGTCCAGGACAAGGAAAAACCAGCAATTCAGGCTGGGGAGGGAGGGGAAGACCTGGGCCCGCTGGACCACAACCCTCTGGCCTTGATGGCAGTGGACGGAGGTGCCTCCCAGGACGGCCTCCTGGGCTCAGCTAATGCCTTGGTTCCCTGTAGCAATGGGACAGGGGGGCCCTTGGATCCTGAGGACCTAGCTGAAGATGTTGTGCCTTACCCTCGAAAGATCAACTTGATCAAGCAGCTGGCACGGAGCGTCATTGTGGCCTGGGAGCCTCCGATAGTGCCTTTGGGCTGGGGGAACATCTCTGGCTACAACGTGTTGGTGGACGGGGAGCTTCGTGCCAGTTTACCGTACAGTGGCAGGACCAAGTGCTTGCTGGAGAAGCTGGACCTGGACGGCTGCGTCCACCGCGTGTCGGTGCAGAGCGTCACCGACCGCGGCCTGTCAGACGAGCTGCGCTGCACCTTGCTGGTGGGAGCCAACGTGGTGGTGGCACCCTGCGGTCTGCGGGTGGATGACATCCAGCGTGACACTGCCGAGCTCTCTTGGTTGCCTAGCAACAGTAACTATGGTCACACTGTGTTCTTAGATGGCATAGAGCACGCAGTTTTAAAGCCGGGAAGGTATAGACTACGCTTCCTGAACCTGAAGCCCCTGACGGTGTACAAAGTGACGGTGGTGGCACAGCCTCACCAGGTGCCATGGCAACTACCGCTGGAGCAAAGAGAGAGGAAAGAAGCTGGTGTGGAGTTCTGCACTCAGGCAGCAGGTCAGAAAGGCTCATTTCTATACATAGAGATACTATATCAATAATATATACACACGCAGCTCCACAACTGACGTTTGCTGTTGAATGTTTGAAACAACACGGTTGCCGGTTTGTGGCGCAGATGGAGTTTACAGCTCGCTGCCTCTCTGTTTACTGCAATTTACTGTAACTTCTAACATCACATGGTTTGTAGGTTCTTGTACTGTGCTGTAGAAGAGTACAGCGCTGCCTGTCCTTACCATGCAACTGTTGTGTATTGTATTCTGTCCAGGTCCAACACCATTTTGCAGAACAGGTCAGAATGAAACATCAGTGCTGGGCTGGGTTTCTCATATGTTTCAGCACTAAATCATCTTTTTTTATTGAATGCCACTGGGTTAGAGATGACATTAGTGCTATGATACGTTTAGAAGAAGGTTGTAGTCATGAAGCTGAGAATGATTACAACATACTGTTAAGTGTGAGGAGCCACTTAAGGGACGTGGGCAAAATGGCATGTTGTCACGGTTCTGAGATTGGAAAAAAAAAACATTTCCCCACAAGTAGCGCTTTCATTCACGTGTCAAATTTAAACACAGACTGTTGTTCGAAACCAAAATCCACATGCGGTTTTGCCCAAGTTTGCCGCACAGAGCACATCGCTAATTAGAGAACAGCCGAGCATCATAAGATATGATCAGCCATTACTCTGATGAGTCATTTCCTCAGCCTATAGCCTAGCCTGGAAAAACCAGTTCTATATAAAGCAGTGCTCCTCCACTGCTCGCTGAAATTACCATTTTGTATCAGTGTGCATTTGCTTCTGCTCGAATGCAGTCGTGCATGTTTTATCCAGAGATCCAGGAGAGTGGAAGACGAGCGGTAGTTAGTCTCTCTGGATTGTGTCCTGCATGCGGAGACGACAGTGCTTCTCTCAGGTGGCCAGCATTGTTTCATTTTTCCTTTTTTTCCACTTTAATAAAGAGAAACGTGAGGTTATGATGCAGTAGTAGTAGACCAGAGGAATGCAGAATATAGCCATGAAACTACTACACTGTGTGCATTTTATTCCACAACTTAGATTAAGAAGTACAGATCCCTAATAGTTTGTCATGTAGGTGAACAACTCGCAGCACACAGTGTCTTGTGAATGTCTCCCAGCAGCAATGTCACGCTATCAAGTATCCGCATGAATCTCTACAAAGTATAAATAAGGTGTTATGTAATTATTATTATTTATATAACTTTAGAAATGCAAGGGAAATAATAAATGGCTTTAGTTTGTTGTTTCCTGAGTCCCTCCACCTCCTCACTCCCTCGTTCGTATCTGAGCATTCCTGTGCATGGTTGTGTGTATGTGTGTGTTTACCCATTTGTGCATTTGATGAATGCTTCACCTCTTTTTTCTTTATATGGCTGTTTTTTTGTTTTGTTTTCTATCAAAACAGTGAATTATTAATGTTTTTTTTCTTTTCCCCCTTACACCTGTCCTCTCGCCTCCCAGGCCCCCCGATGCCTCCCCAGGACGTTCAGGTGCTCTGTGGGCAGGCTCCAGGGGTCCTGCAGGTCCGCTGGAAGCCCCCCATCCTCTCCCCCACGGGCACATCTAATGGGGCAAATGTCATTGGCTACGCAGTCTGCACTAAAGGGCAGAGGGTGAGTTAGCGTCTCCTCCCCGACAAGGATTACACGCTTATTTGAGCTCGCTCTGTTGAGGGAACGTTCGGTAGGTGATGTGAGGAGCTCGTCTCAACATCAGTCATGATTTAAAAGGGAAAGGCATCGTGCACAGTGAGGCGGCAGGAGCAGCCTGTGGAGAAATCACCAGCATATGAGATCCGTATTTCAAAGACTGAGATGCGGTGCAGAGATACGGCATTTAAAAAGGCCGTGAGAATTGTTTAATCACGTTTAATCCAGTTGAAATGTGATAACGTGCATCATAGATTGGATGCTAATAGCTTCTGTCTGTGAACGTAGCATTATGTCATCAGTGCTCTCGGTGCACGCGGCAGTGCCACCTACTTGTGATTAGCATTCGGTGCAAGATTCTCAGCCTCGGCCCGCGAGAAATGTCTTGGAAAGGTCTCTCACTCCCTCTGGTGACCGCCGGAGTAAATCGACGCACCGTATCTGAAAGGGTAAATCAGCAATGAACCAGAAAGCTGCTTCTGAGCTGCTCTCTACGGGGTTAAGAGCTTTTTTCTCAGCTCTGGAGTGTTTCAGTTTCACTCTTGTGTTGCCCCCTCTTGTGAGGTTGTGCTGCTTTGAGTGGAATTAACCTCTTAAGACCTTTTGGGTTATATTACCACAGTAGTTATTTTAAGATAAGATAAGATAAGATAAGATGTGCCTTTATTTATCTCACAGTGGAGAAATTCACATTGTTGATAGCAGCATTCAACAGAGGTACACATATACGAGACAGAAAAAAAAAAAAGTACATATAAATGTAAGAAATAGTGCAAACAAGGAGAGTAGTGCAAACAGAATATGAAAAATGGGCTTCTGAATGGGGCTTATATAAAAAAGATATATATATATGTATATTTATATTTCTATATAAAAAGATAGGGATTAAATATATAATAATAGTAGTAATAATAATAGTAATAACAATAATAATGATAATAATAATAATAAGCAGTGCAGTGCAGTAATATTTTATTTTTTTAAAATGTTTTTATTATTTTATTGTTATTATTTTATTATTGTTATTTATTGTAAAAATGTATATATATTTTTAAATATAATTGTATTTTCTTAATTTTTTAAATTACATTTTTTTCATTCTATTTGCTGCTTGATCAGGTCAAATAACAAAGAGAAATATTTTTTTAAAAATGCATATCAAACAGCAGCTTGGGTCTTAAGTGGTTAAACCCTAACAAACACTAAAACACGTTGCAGTTCTTGGTTCACAGCCCGATCAGTGATTTGACTGCAGGTGTTTTGTCCAGAAAATCACTGGTTGAGAGAGTGAAATTAAAAAACATGAGGGGATTTTGTTCATAGAGAAAGGATGCTAGCAAAAGTCCTACATTAGTGCACAGGGTTATAATAATAATTGTAAATAGGCTGGATTCTTCAATGTTTTTCACTTCTGTTGATGCTAACGGCTCATTTTCTCTCTTTGAATCCAGATAGCTGAGGTGTTGTTCCCAATGGCAGACTATGTTACAGTTGAGCTGACAAGGATTCAATGCCTGGAGGCCAGGGAGGTCATCGTCAGGACGCTGTCAGTACAGGGAGAATCCCAGGACTCCCAAGTCGCCGTCATTCCAAACAACCTGCTCGTGCCTCTACCTCCGCTCCCCCTGCCGCCGCCGATGCACCCTCACGCCGGCCCCCCTCCGCACCCCCACGCGGTGCCCCACCTCCAGTCGCCCCACCTTCCTCACGGCGTCCCCCAGCTTCCCGCTCCGGCCCACGTACAGCCGCTCCCGCCCCACCCTCAGCACCCTCAAGCCCACCCCAGACTCCCCCATCCAGGTGGGCCCCCGCAGCCCCAGCTCCGACCCCCGCACCCTCAGCCCCAGCCCCTGCACCTCCAGCCTCGCCCGCCCCACCAGGTCCCCAGGCCCCAGCACCAACTGCCTCTGCTGCCCCACCCCCAGCCCCACCCTATACCTCAGAGACCAGTAAGTGCCAGAGACCTGGATGCCAAAGAGCACACGGCCCACCACGGGGGAGCTATTCCACCCGGCCAGCCTGGCTGGGACCCCACGCGCTCTCCCTCCGCCCAGCCTCCGGTGCCCATGCAAGGCCACACCCTGGAGGCCCCTCCGTCGGCCAATCCTCGCTCGCCCTCCCCCCAGAGGATTCTCCCTCAGCCCCGAGGCACGCTCATCCCGGACACCGTGGCCAAAGCCATCGCTCGGAAAGCAGCGCAGAGGGTGGCAGCAGAAAGCGGCAAGGTCTGATGGGAATGGAAACGATAAATACCGTCAAACAATGTTGTAGATAAAGAAAGCTATCAGGGTGGTACATCATGTGGGATATAATGAGCACTGAACAAATACTTTTAGATTTATTGATTTAGTTAAATTTAGAACAAATAATGTTTAAAGCTATCAATAAGTAACTCTCTGATAACTTACAGTAACTGTGCAGAAGCAACACTGGAAACTATGAATTAAGAAGAAATTTAAATTTTAGAAAGTCATTTGCTCGTACCGCCATGAAGAACATCAGTTTGTGGGTAAATTACAGTCTGGACGATGATCTCAAATTAAATACAACTATAAAACAAGTAAAAAAATATTTAAAAACATAATGTGGGACAATAGATGTCTTCTAGGGCTTTCTAAAGAGGTATAAAAGTACAAGGTTTAATGCAAACAGAACAATAAGTGATGAAATATACAGACAAGTAGTGGGTAGGAGTTAATAAGTTAAACTCCATCCTACTCGTTTTCACACGTTATCGTCGCTTCTGGATTTTGTTTGTTTGTTTTTGCCTTTATGATACTGTTGCATGTCTGAAAAACAAATTACACATTCTTGCATAACTCAAAATGTGAAAACAAACCTCTTTAGCGTCAACGAAATCAACAAAATGTCACGACTGGTCATATAAAAAAGAAAATTCAGCTTTCTCGATTGTGATTTTAAACGAACGGCTGTATTCGTATCACTGTCGTCGTTACTCACTCTCCTAACTTGTCTTGCGTGTTTGCAGGGAGACGGGAGGCAGGGCAGGTACGGGGAGCAGGGTCATTCATTTCACCAGCATCACTCCGACGAGGAAGAGGAGGACGAGGAGGGGTTTGCGCGTGGCCGTCGGAGAGGACCCTCAGTCGACGAGTTCCTCAGAGGCTCTGAGCTGGGGAGGCCGGTAAGGAGGGGCTGATAAGTGACCAACTCTTTTCCTTCTTTTTTAAACTCCAGCACCCAATGAACAAAAAAACAACCAAACCAGCAGCTCCTCGGCGTGTACGTCTGGAAGCGCGTGTGCATGTGTGTCTGGTTGGATCGCATGCGTACACTCCTTTTGCCCTCGTCTCTGTGTTCGTTCACGTGTTTGCACATCCACGTGTGTTTGGTGTGTGCATGCGTGTATACATGTACGTTCGTGGACTTAAACAACTGCGTCTTGTGTGTTTGTGTGTGTAACTACCAAAAGCCTCACTATAGTCACAATGAAGATTATCACAGCGAAAGCAGCCGGGGCTCTGACCTGTCTGACATCATGGAAGAGGATGAGGAGGAGCTGTACTCTGAGATGCAGCTGGAAGAGGGACGTCGACGCAACTCGCACAACACACCCAAGGTGCAGTTCTTTGCACTTATTCTAAAAAAAAACCCAAGAGTCATCCACCCAAATTTTATTATGACTTAGCGAACTGCACAGGCACAGATACTTCAACTGAGACTGCTGCCTTGACTTGCATTTGATATGTGTTGTTAGTGTGTGTGCTGAGTTTAGTTCAAATTTGTATAGAAAGACGAAAAAAAAAAAAAGAGAAGAGGGTTTTTTTTTTTTCATGTGTCAGCCCATGGATAGAGGGGCGGAGGCGGCCCGTTTAACCTTTTCAGGACCATGGAGAACGATAGAGAAAGAGCCTGGGTTTGAATGTTTCAGCTCCATGGAGACTGACGAACAGTGAGAGGCTAGCGTTTAAGGTGCTTTCAGACAGCGAACGCTCGCTGCCTCGGCGAGCTCCATTGTTTCACTGTTTTCAATGCCGCGCTCGTGGCTATTTCCCTCGGCTACTGATTCCCCTTGCCATCGCAGCTCAAAGTGTGGCCATGGCAACCACGGAAACCAAACAGAGACGCTTACACCGATCAGCCAGAACATTAAAACCCCGATATTGTGTAGCTCTGAACTGTCAGGGCGTGGACACCGGACCTCTGGGGGGTGTCCTGTTACCAGAACCTTGGCATTGGATTTCCTTGAGGTTGTGGGCTGGGGGCCTCTGTGGATGCATTTCGGGGCATGCTCTGGATCTTGATCAACACCTTGAGCTCTTTGTCGTGTTCCTCGAGTCATTCCTGAGCAGCTTTTTTGTGACGGCATGCCTCGTCCCGCTGGGTGAGTGTGCTGCTGTCGGGCGGCGCTGTCGCCTCGGGGGGGTGTGGTGCTTTGGTCTGCAGCAGTGTTTAGGTGGGTGTTGTGTGTCGAAGTAGCATCCACGTGCATGTCATGACCCAGCAGAACACCGCACCGGATCTAGACTAGCTTTATCATTCACTCCACCTGTCAGTGACTGTAATGTCGTGGCTGATCGGTGTATTTGAATTGTGTCAACCTGCACTGGGGCAACCTAGACTTTTGATTATTTACTCTGGACCACATACGTTTGATGTTGTCTAAAGGCACCTTTAAAGTTTCAGCAACTAAGACAGAACCAGAGAGGTGTGAACTGGGTTTGAGTAGATTGTGTCTGAGTGAGTAAATCAGACTGGACTTGGAGGAAGTGCTGAAGAGGTGTAGAACGTGCCTACCCGTATCCTAGATGTAATTTTACTAATTTTAATTCACTAGTGTGCTACTAGTAACTGCTTAATTTTGGAATGTTAAATTTTCTCATGGGCTTGTGCGTGTTTGAATGTGAGTCTATGCGTCTGTGTTTCAGTGCCTGCCTGTGAGTTCTGCATGATTTTGTTTACATACAATTTGTACAAGTATGTCAATGTGCATTTTTTTTTTTCACCTATTTTTTTATTTACTTCTTTATTTATTTATTTATTTATTTTAACGAGAGTGTGTCCGTGTTTCCGTGAGCAGCTCGCGAATGCTTAATGTTTGTGAATGTTTCTGTGTCCGTGTGCATTTTTAGACAAACACTCCCGCGGGAGGACGTCACGACCGGGACGCCGGGAGACGAGGTCATCACGGCGGTCCTCAGCCTCACAGACGACCTCTAATGGTCCCCTCCATTGGTCAGTATGAGCAGGTGGCTAGACAGAAAAAGGCTTTGTTTTTTATAGTTTTTCTGTTTTCTGTGCCATAATACGGTAGCGTTTGTTACTCTATTAAAACCTTCATGAGCTTCTTTGTGTCTCCAGATCACATCTGTGTGTATGAACCATGCTCATACCTTTCAGTAGCTGGACTTTGATCTTGCTTTGAGATGATTATGATGCAGCTTTATGAAACTGCTGTGCACTGTTGCACTACACAGTGAAACCTTAACGTACTCTGACACTGATAAAAGAATAGCTTTGCCAGATTAGAGCTCCGCAGTTGCTCCACTGACTGTGTGTGTTTGCTGTTAGGAAGCAGCACGAACCTTCAGTTTAACATTTTGGGAGGGAAAAGTCGAGCTTTGCTTTGTAACCCCGTCGCCTTCTAACTTTCCCATAGAGGTAACCTCTGAGAATAACAGTGAGGGAAACCTCTCCCCCATCACCGAGGATGTTTACTATGGCAGAGTAGCTCGGCACAGGACGTGGTCATCCCGCAGGCACATGGGCGGCAACAGGTCTCCCCATGGTATGTGCCTGCAGTCCTGTTCTCTACCACCACAGCATGGCAACAGAAAGGCCACCAGCACCTGGCAAATGGCAAGAAGTAGCTGTGGACACTTGCAAGTGCCTGTTTCTTTGTCGTAAAGAATAATAGTTATTATTATTATTATGCTTACAGTTAAACAGCATGACTGCACTGCACTGAAATGTTGGACCCGCTGGCGAGCCATGCCCGGGGTCCACGGTGAACGTTTCCACAGTTGCAGATGATAAATGACTGTTCAGGGAATGCCTCACACACACTGCACTGAGCTCCTGCTGAAACCCTTCCCCTCTGTGGTACAACCACGCCTAGCACACACACGTGACAGGACCGAGCATGCATGAAAGTTGGAAGAGATAACAGTGGTAGACATTAAACAATGACTACATTGTTGCTTCTTCTCGTTTTTCTTTTTTTTTTTAGATGTTTGACTTTCTTTTGAAGCATCAGTTTGAAATGTCTGTGCTGCTAGAAAAGCAGTTGTCCCTTCTATTTCTTTCTTAGCACCACATGAACACACCTATCAGGCTCTCTATAGGTTGGCACACGCTCACCTCGGAGCATCATCGGCTCGTATTTTCAAGTTTCATTTCAAGCATTGGCCCAGTAGTGTCACATTATTGCAGCGAGCTAATGCTAAATTAGAACACACGACAGGCTTCCACAACAGCACTGCCATCTCTGCTTGAGACCTGAGGGTTGGCAGTGAGTGGGAAGTTTTAGATTACTGTATCTGTGTCTGTCATAGGTGGATTTCTTTTTTTAGCATGCATGTCAGAGTCTTGTCTGTTGCCGGTGTCGTGTCATGTCCATGAATCACATTTTGTCTGCGTGTTGCACCACGGTTCGTCTCGCTCCTCATTTGTCTCTCACGGCACAAAAATAGACACCTGAATACCTGTAGTGTGTGTGTGTGTGTGTGTGTGCGTGTATTTGTCGATGCATGTGTGTGCTACAGGAAATTTATTAAATAGTTCACTGGGCACAAATTTCTTCCTGCATGCTGACGGGCACAAATATGGCGAGATAAGAAAATCAAATCCGTCATGCAGTACTGCATGATCAAATCAATAGGACTTATTCAGATGAAAAATTTCTCATTGATTTCCTTTGATTGAGGCATGGCTGAGATACATCACGAATTTACGCCACGTAGATGTGGTGCACGCTGTTTGCAGCACTACGGTTTGTGATATGATTTTACAAGTTTTGTTGCAGATCTCTGAAATCTGCTCCGTCTGTGTCCAACACCATAAACACAGGTTACTTTAACTTCACAAAACTGAAGAAAAAACAACCAAAAAAAGCATCTAAATTTAGTTATTAAACCAATGTTTCCTACAAAGTGCCTGTTTTGTGTGTTGGGTCACACGTCTTGGTTTTCCTGCAGGGACGATGGGATTTTATTTTCTGTCTTTTTGCGTGTTTAAGATGGCTACAGGGATCGGGATCGGGACCGCCGCTCCCCCACGTACTACGATGAGTCGGAGTCCGAGGAGTCCTTTCGGATCTTCGTGGCCCTCTTTAACTACGATCCTCTGTCCATGTCGCCCAACCCAGATGCAGCCGATGAGGAGCTGCCGTTCAAAGAGGGGCAGATCATTCGGGTGGGAGTTTTGGTCACAGGTCCTCTTTGGAAGTACCATAACAGAAGTGACAAGACCTCTAAACCGTCCTCTTCTTTTTATCCACCAGGTGTATGGTGATAAAGACACCGATGGGTTTTACAGAGGAGAGGTGAGGGGCAGGATGGGGCTGATCCCCTGTAACATGGTGTCGGAGATACGAGCAGACGACGAGGAGACCATGGACCAGCTCATCAAACAGGGCTTTCTGCCGCTCAGCACCCCGGTGGACAGAATAGGTACCACACAAGCACGCAAAAGGCTTAAATAACGACAACACGGGGAAATACGCTCTGCAAAAATGTCGTTTACTTTCACTTGCAGAGCAGAACAGAAGAGGCCTTCGTCGGGATCAGGCCTCCAGGAGGATGGTGGCTCTGTATGACTACGACCCCAGAGAGAGCTCCCCTAATGTTGATGTCGAGGTATCGCAAACACAATGAACTTCTGGGATCCACATTCCACTTAAAACATGTTAAAATTCATACGATTTGTATAATCTGTATAAAAATCCCTCTTAACTCCAAACCAACCAGTGGTGGAGTCATGTTTTTTGGAAAAAAATGTAAAATAAACTGAAATGAACTTCTTTTTTTCCCCTTTTTTTCGTCATTTATAAACTGTCATCATGCACAAAACACATTTTTGAGTTTTCTCGACTTGTTTCATGTTTCAAACTTCAGTAAAAGTCCAAACAGAGGCCAAGATAATAAAATCTATGGTATATAAAAGCAGAGAAGGTTCCTTTTTGTCAAGACTGAATTAAAGCAGAATGAATTTTAATAACATAGTTGCTTGAATTGCCTTCCTTGTACATCTATTTCTGCATCTCTGTCTCCTGATAGGCTGAGCTGACGTTCTGCGCTGGTGACATCATGGCTGTGTTTGGCGATATCGACGAAGATGGGTTCTATTATGTGAGTTTGCTTGTCTTTAACGTTTCAGTTGGGCTAAATTTTTTTGTTAGAACAAGCCAGATGTAATGTGGTCATCTTTACAGTGTTTATGGGAAGCTTAGCTAACTGGTTCCTGGCACCACTTCTCATATTTACTGTAGTGACATGAGGGTCGCTGCCAGAAATCAAACAAGCTTATTTTATAAATGTGATCAGGAAGGAAAAAAGGGAAAGTGATAAAGCACTTTTGAAAA
>NW_007578122.1:390245-432952 GCF_000690725.1 Stegastes partitus | reverse complement strand
CTCTCCTCGTGTCGGTCCACAGGGTGAGATCAACGGCCACCGCGGTCTGGTTCCCTCTAACTTCCTGGAAGAAGTGCCTGATGACGTGGAGGTGTATCTGACCGATACTCCGTCCCACTACCCCCAGGAAGAGCCTGCCAGCCGGCCCCCCGCCAACTCCGCCACCGCCGCCGCCACCGCCACCGCCGTCCCAGAGGGCAAACGGGTACATCATCATCGCCGCTCTCAGCGCTAGGCCCTGTGTTCATCCATCCTCCGTCCTCTCTCTTGATTTCCGTCTCTCGCTTCCTCCACTTGCCGTCTGTGTGCTGTTCATTGTGTGTGTTTTGTCCATGTGGTGACAGTGGTGACTCTATACAGCAGACTAACAACCTCCCCTTCCTCGCCTCCCTCCCTCCCCCCCGCCTTCCCTCCAACCCCCTCGCCCCTTTGGAAGAGGGGACGAAAAGACTTAAAAAAAAAAGAAATCCAGTGTTAACACCTTTCTGAGTCTCAGAGAAAGGAAGAAGCAAAGCCTGACATGGACAGAGAGAGAGCGAGGATAGACTGTGGGAGCTCGGCGGGTGGTTTTATGCATGTAGCACTGGTTAAAGGAGGACTTGAAAAAGGCTCGACCCATTCCTCACACCACATGATTTGGTACCTCTTTGCACTGAAACACAAAATCAAATTGTGGTTGTTGTGTATAATAATGATAAGTGCTTTATTAACACATTGCTACCCAGTAACACTGAAAGAAATTATTAAAAAAGAAAAAAAAAAAGAGAGAGAGAGAAAAGCATGCCTTTTTCAAACTTGAATACGTTTTCTAATACCTTACTTGGCTCGACTGCTGTGTTTCCTGGAAGAGGCTTTGTTTCTTTATGTATACTGCACACACATCAGATCTATTTTTCAGCCCTGTTGACAGTGGATATGCCGTGTTTGCTCTAAGCTCCGACAAAAAAGAAAAACTAACCACAGCACTGAGACGTCCGTACTGTATTGTTACGATGGAACAATAAAAGGATCAAATTGGATATTAAAAACACTCTCGCTCTGTCTTCATGTGTGTCGGTGGTGTTGTTGTTGTTGTTGTTGTTGTTGTTGTTTTCAGTCGTCATAGTGGTGTGGGTTTTTTTTTTTTTTTTTTTTACAGTGACGATGCCGCCACATCTGATTTCTTTTTTGTTTTTCCTCACCCCGCTTGGCAAAACAAAACAAAACAAACAGAAGAAGATTGTTCATTTCACACCATAAGTGGCTCTGTCTGCCTTGTACAGTAAGTCGGCAACTTGAGATACCAGACCGGGCGGCTCTAATGCACACAGCCGGCGGTCCGATGCCACCAGGCCCTCTTTCTGTCTTTTCTCTCTCTTTTTTTTTTAATAACCAAAACCTGTAGGCGTATTATCATCACAATACTGACTTCATCCGACATCCTTGGTGTCATTGTTCTGCTGACAGCTCCAATCGACAACCACCTGTTTTTTTTTTTCCTGGCTGCTGCATTAGACGAGACGTCTGGTATCTACAGTTGCGTCCCTGGGTGTTGTATATGCTGTGTGTTCTCCTCATGGCCTACCGATGGTGGACTTCTTCGGCTCTGTGCTGTGCTCTGATGTCGTGCTCGACGTTTCCTCCTCGGTGTTTTCTCTTCTACGTGTACAACGTGTGTGTGACGAGTGTGGAAAACGTGTGATTTAATGCAGGTTAACGGGCAGAAAACTGTGTTGCTCTGCTGTAAATCGATATATAATACAGTACAAGGTGTAGAGAATGTTAAAGTTATGTTAAGATTTGACATTATCAGATACTTATAATGACTAGAATGATGATTTAAATTCTTGAAAGAGCAGCTTTTTGAGCTTTTTACACCAAAAAAGCAGGAATCAAACCCACTGAATGTGCTAAAACTTTGCTCTGATGTTGAGAACTCTCAGAAAAACACCTTTTTTCTTTGTACTTAAAAGTAATTTAATAATGAACCTTTTTTTTTCTTTCATGTCAATGATAAATGTGTCATTTGGCTAATTTAAACTCCCTCATAACCTATTTTCTTAGTCATATCTCTGCTATGAGTGATGGGATCCAACTTAAAAGCATCATTTTCTTCCGGTTTTGCTTCTTGTATGAGTATTTTTCTTTGAAATCTAGTCACAGCTTTAAGGTGGGGTAAGTTGGAGGAGAAAAAAAAGCACATTGTACACAAATATGTGACAAATTAAATGGAAAAACCTGCATAAAGTGTCTTAGTGAGGGTGTTTGGCCACCATGTGCCACCAGAACAGAACTCCTGAGCTCCACTGAAGAGACGAGACACGATTTTTTTTAAAGTGCTGTCCAACATGACGCTCCAAAATCTTCCATAAGTGCTCAGTTGGGTTGAGATTTGCACCCTGAAGGCCATAGCTTATAACAGGGGTGCCCAATCCTGGTCCTTGAGAGCCCCTATCCAGCAGGTTTTAAATCAGGGGTGTCCAATCCTGGTCCTCGAGGGCCACAATCCTGCATGTTTTAGATGTTTCCCTCTTCCAACACACCTGATTCAAATGATCAGGGTCGTTATTAGGCTTCTGCAGAGCTTGATGATGAGCTGATCATTTGAATCAGGTGTGTTGGAAGAGGGAAACATCTAAAACATGACGGATAAGGGCTCTCGAGGACCAGGATTGGGCACCCCTGGCTTATAATTTACATCATTTTTATGTGTATGAAACCCTTCAGTGACCCTTTGTGCCCTATAGATGGAGGCATTGTCATTCTGGAGGAGACCAGGAGGAGCTCCTAGATCAGGGGTGCCCAATCCTGGTCCTCGAGGGCCACAGTCCTGCATGTTTTAGATGTTTCCCTCTTCCATCACACCTGATTCAAATGATCAGCTCGTCATCAAGCTCTGCAGAAGCCTGATAACGATCCTGATCATTTGAATCAGGTGTGCTGGAAGAGAGAAACATTTTAAACATGCTGGAGAGGGGCTCTCGAGGACCAGCATTGGAGATCTCTGTCCTAGACAGATAGAAATGCTTCGTCATAGCTCAGAGGTGATCGGTCCGAATGACTTTGTATTGATTTGATCAAGTGGAAACAAACCACACAAGACAAAACGCCACTAAACAGCATCAAGTTTCAAGTTTTTCCTTTAGTTTGTCACATTTTCAGCCCTGATTGTTCCCTTTTAAGTCCTCAATGTTTGCTGTTTTCAGAGAAACGCCTGCAGCAAAAGTTTTCAGGGTCTTTAAGAAGCACTTAACCTTCCACGAATTGAACTGAGATCACTTCAGAGAAAGCAATTATGGTTTTTATTTGTTTGTTTTTCTTTTAAAAAAGAACGAGTTCATCTGAAATGTGCTCATAAAAGTAATTAAAACTCCATCACTCAGTGTTTTGGGAGAAAGCGGATAGCCGTCAGAGTTTTTTGTTTTAGAGTTTGTTGAAGGTGGACGAACGTTTGTAATGCGCTGCTCCATGCCTCCATGCCTCCCCCCCTACCCGTCACCTCTCTCCCCCCAGGTGACCACAGAAACCACCGAAACAGTCGGCAACGACACCGTCCCCGTCCGGGCGCCGTCCCCCATCGTCCGCCCGCTCCTCCCGGGCACCATGAGGCCCCTGAGCCCCACCAGGGGTCCCCACGTTCCCCTGGACCCCCGGGACCCCCAAGATCTGGCGAACAAGAAGAAGAAGGGACTGCTTTCCAAGGGGAAGAAGCTTCTGAAGAGACTCTCCCCTGTGAAATAAAACTAAAAAAGAAGCATAAATGTACAATAGGTGCACATGCTGGGCTCTGTATATTGCATCCATACAATCAACTCTGATCTAACAAGACGCGACAGAGAGGATGTGAGCGTGGTCTCCTGGAAGCCTGTTTGATATGATTATTCGGTGACGGATACAAATCAGCTAAACTCTGTACAGTGCAGTGCCAAAACGACGAGCGAGGTGACCTGCAGACACACGAGAAAAAAAAAAGAGAACATATTACTGTGATGTATTTTAAATCAAGGGATGATTAAAAAAAAAAAAAGAAAAAAACAACAACTAGGATTTTCATGACATGTATTTTTTTTCTTATTTTTTCTTTCTTTGGTTTTAAGCAGATGTGGAAAACAGCTGTTTCCAAATGGCTTTTCTCAGCAAAAAAAAAAAAAGGAATTTAAAAAAAACAATCATCAGTTTTTGTAGGAAGCAGGCACTCCTCCAAGGAAGCAGACTACACTGTTATTGAGGCATTCTGTGAAGTAATGCTGGCTGCTAACACTAAGTCTTTATTCAGTGCAATATCATAGAGAGGGGTGGTAGCAAAGGGAAGGAGAGAGGAATTAAAAATGAACGGCACCAGGGCATTAATGTCAGAAACACCAGGCAGGCTTTGCTGTCTCAGTGGCCTTTTATGAAAACAATACGAGCTCCTCGTTCTGATGACAAGGTTGACTTACACCAAGTTTTGTGACTGGTTTGTCTTTTTTTTTTGTTTGCTGTCCTCGCTGTCAAACTGTCATGAAACGCCTAGTTCTGGACAAAACTTTAGTGTCTATCTATCCATTTTTTTTTGCACAAAGGTGTTTTGTCTAACGGTTGGTAAAAAAGACATATTTTGTGTGCCTGTGTGTGTGTGTACGGCGGGGCGTTCATGTTTTTCCCATTTTTCTTAATCTATTTGATTTTTTTTTTTCATCAAAGGAGAGGCCATGTGGTTCTTGGTCCCGTGATCTAGTGATGTGCTGCTACCTCCATCGCCTGTGCACTGTTTGGTTTTTTGCTCGTCTCATGTCGGTGGACGCGCCGAAGCCTCGTGAAATCCAACAAATCACAAGTGTCGAGGCGCGCGTCGTCCTCCGGTTTCGTTGCAGCTAGCTGCCCTGTGGAGAGAAATATAAACTTAGTTTGAGTTTCGTACCGCTTCCATCCACGCTCTACATGACTTGTACTTATATATATTGTATATAAGGAATTATAGCATACAAGATGAATATGTTACACGGCTTATTAAAAACGAGGGGGGGAATCTGGAACAGAATTTATTCCTGTGATCCGGGATGGTTTAATAATTTATGAAACAAGCAGATAAAACTCTGGAGTTTGGGGTTCCAATCGAATACGTCGATGTTCTGTTGTCGCTTTGGTTTGTTGATTTCGCTGAATGTTTGATGTCCTGAAAAGCAAAATTTGTTGATACCACTGAAGGATCTGCAACAGAGAGCAGGATCAGATCAGCAGAAAGGCCTCCTGCAGGTTGACACGCCGACTGTCTGTTGGATCAGTTCAGTCTGACTTTGAATTAAACCTTCTGTGTGATTAGTGGGATTGAATGTAAGCATTTCGGTATCGGTATACATTTATATTTTTCTTATATTTGGTCTTTAAACATTTGGTTTCACTTCAAATCCATTTTTATTTGAAATCCTTCTTGCATTTAATCTACTTTTACATATTCTTCTGCAAACAGACTTTCAAATTTAACGCCGAAAAACTTTTATTCAATTTTTTTGACACCCAGATAAACTCGAAAAGTTAATTAAATTGGGAAAAAAAGACAAATAATTTAAATAAAACTCTCGTTCTTGTGACTTGAATGACATCTAACTGCCGATATGTTCTTCTCAGCTTCTGTTTATCTTCCTGCTCACCTTCAGTCTCGCTGATCACACTCTGTGTAGTCACAGATCTATTTATTCTGCGGCCCAAACCCGGCTCGACCCGCTGTTCTACCTCAGCCTTTGGCCTCCGAGGTGACAGACATTCGGTGTGTTAACTCTACAAGAATAATATTCCAAACATTCCTCTAAAGAAGGGACCTGTTCTGTGTTCTGTGGAGATGATTCTGAAGGATTTAATTCTGACTACCTGGACCGGTGGTGTGACTCATAGCTTTAACTTCTCTGGTTTCTGTTCTCAGTGTTTCCATCCAATCCGGTTTATCTGTTCTTTACGTGAAGCTGCACTTGAGCGACGAGTCGGTTTACGGTGTGAAACAGGGTCCGTGTGGTTTATCGATGCTGAGGAGAGGGCGGCGAAACGTGAATGTAGGGAAAGGTTTGGCTGGTAACAGGTTTACACTGAATTATTTTTGTTCCAAAGCTGTTTCTCTATAGTTTCTCTCTGTCACGAAGGTGTTCCGAAAAAAAACCAAATCATTCACTTGTGAGTGGGTGTAGTGTCTCTAAACGCTGTAGCTCTTTTTGTACTTGGATCCATTTGTAGATAATTTCTAAATGTTTCTACTTGATTTTACGACAGCCTTTTTTTTAGTGCACTGAGATTTCCTCTCCCTGTAAAAGACTGCGAGCATTCTCCATAGTGTCCTTTGAAATCAGATGTATCGGTCCACCGTATGTGCTTGCTTTGTGAATCGAGGTTAAAAAAAAGACAAAAAAGGAGAAAAAAAAACAAGAAAAAGAGAAGTCGTTGGACAGTATTTATGATGACTAATTATGTGTGGGTGTGCATGTGAAAAAATACAACTTTTATAACCAAATTAAATTTGATATTTTTTAGAAAATCCTTGTTCGCGTTCATTTGTGCACGTGGTGTGTTGTTCTTACTGCAGAGGGAAGGTCAGGTTTAACTGAATGAAACACGAGGAAGTCTCTGTGAGCAGGAAAAAGCAAATGTTAGCAAACGACGCCAACCTTCCCGCTCTCCTGGTCCATGAGACCATCCTTCAGCTGACTTAAACTGTCTTTTATGTGTCATTGAGCAGCTTAATGAAGCGTTGGCGCCTCTCTGGAGGGTTTCAGCTGAAAACACAAGAAGCTCCGTCGCTGGGATCGACACACGATCACATTCAAGTGCTGAAGTTTACATAAAGAGTTCATCCGGAAATGTGCTTGTAGACGGGGAGTCTCCATGTTCTCCCCGTGCAGCGTGGGTTCTCTCCAGGTTCTCCAGCTTCCTCCCACAGTCCAAAAACATGCTGAGGTTAATTGGTGATTGTAAATTGTCCGTAGGTGTGAATGTGAGTGTGCTTGGTTGTCTGTCTCTAAGTGTAGCCCTGTGATAGACTGGTTACCTGTCCAGGTGAACCTGCCTTCACCCTGAGTCAGCTGGGATAGACTCCAGCCCCCCGAGACCCTAGTGAGGATTATGCGGTGTTTAGATGATGGATGGATGGCTGTAGAAGGAAGAAAAAACAACACATTTCTAATCATATTTCAATATTTTGCACTAATAGAACTGATTGATGAATATCCTGATCTAATAGTTTATCTTTTATTGTCATAATGTAACAAACTAGTGGTTTGATACCTGAACAATGCACTGAAATAGAATAGAATAGAATAGAATAGAATAGAATAGAATAGAATGCATTCTAGAGTCTATTCTATTCTATTCTATTCTATTCTATTCTATTCTATTCTAGTTACACCTGTAACCATGCAGTTGTTTTGTTGATCTACCTCTTAGGGGAAAAAAAGGTAAATAGTAAATATTACTTTGTTTTATTTTTTTTATTTTTTTATTTTGGAAAAAGGACACAAAAATAGCAACAACAACAACAAAAGTTGCTCAAAAGAACTACAGGCAAATAAATAACTGGGTATTCCATAAACTGTAGTGGATGATCTATCAAAGGAAAAAAACAAAGAGGATTTTGTTTTCTTTCTCAATTCTTAGTTGTTTTTCAAAAGGATTAAGAAATGGAATAAAAAAAGTGAAAGAGGGAGACGAAAACTTATCACCTGTTTTTCATTTTCTTCTTCATAAAACCCAACATAAACGAGGTTTCCATATCCAATTTGCATTTTATTTTGTTAATTTCATTAAACTTAGACTTTTTAAATGTCAAAATATCCTCCATGTTTTGTTTTTGGTTGACTTCTAATTCTATTCTATTCTATTCTATCAAGTAGCAGTCCCGTCAGCGTGCTCATGAACTCAGACAACATGTTTAAAGCAAACCATGAGATGTGCAAATATAAAACATAAAAACCTAGAAGAAAAATCATATGCACGAGTGTTTCTATAAAAGCTTTTAAAAACAGCTTAATTAGTGTATTAAGAACTATAAAGACAGTGGAGTAGCTAACGTTGCACTTCTGGATATATGTGAGTAAGTAAATGGTACAGAAATTACATCCAAGGTGTGAAAAATGAATCCATCAGTGTGAGTATGAATTACTGCAATAACACAGATTCATCCCCTCGTGAGCACGTTGTGTTGGTTGTTCTTTCGGGTTCGGCGCCATCACCAAGGTGCTCAGAAATAAAACGCTCGCTGCTGATCAGAGCTGCACAAACGACTCTCAGCCTTCTTGAGTGAGCAGCGCGTCCGTCTCGTTACTCAAACGAATGAAGTGAGGGACTCGGTGGACTATTAGTGGCTCTTACTGGAAGGAGAAATCTTTTCAAAGGAGGCCGCGTCCTAATGGATGCAGGCCGGTTTAATCCGAGGGTTTCTCTCGATGGCCGATACAATGCATTAGCAAACTCTTTAACGTGTCGGACAGATCATGCCAAGAGAAGTTTGAGTTTAAGACACCACGGTTAAGGACATGTTGTCAGCTCGTTGTCACACAGATAAGGCCACAATTATTCATACCAGCGTCTGAAGTACAGCGAATATTTATTTTTAAAAAGTTGTTTTCTAGCTGGAAATGGCAATAAAAAGTGACAAACTATGGTAGGAAATGTTTTTATTAGTGCATTAAATTACTATAGACATGGTGGAAACTGAGCATTTTTATGATCTGGTGACAACAGCAAGACTTCTGAATAATTTATGGCACTTTTCTTAACAATATTTGTAAAATGTGCATCTTTTATCACTTGTTTATGCCGTTTCCAGCCACAATAAGCCTTTTAGTCAAATACAAATTCCACTTAAAGGCCTGGGTATGAATATTTTTGCACTTAGCTACTGGTTGCTTGATATAATATCTGCTGTTTGTTGGGTTTAGCCGCGACCTCAGGTTGTAATCAGCTGCAACAAGTGGTTGTTTTGGGGAGAAAATCCCTAAATCAGCTTAAAAAAATCTCTCTGCTGCTTCGCCCTCATTAATGGATGAAAATAACAGGATGACAGAATGAGTTCTGTTCATTTTTATAAACACATGAAATGACCTTTTATTAAATCAGGCGAGACTTTGATTTAACTTCTTAAGACATCACAGTTTGGGTTATATTAGCACAGAAGTTAATTTTTTTAATTTTTATTTTAAAAATTGTTTGAATTACTTATTATATTTTGAGATTGTTGTTTTTTTTTTTTAATTTAAAGGTATTTTTTGTATATTTTTTTGTATATTTTTAAAAAAATATTTCTCTTTTTTCTTTTGTATTCCTCTTTGCTATTTGATCAGATCAAATAGCAAAGAGAAATAATAATAAAAAAAATGCATATCAAACAAGAGCTCGGGTCTTAAGAAGTTAACATGGTCGAGTTTAATTTCTTTCCTTTAGGAGCTTAATGCAGCCCAGCCGAGAACATCACAGCAGATCACGTCTTCCATTTACATTAGTGATGAAAAGCCGGAGGGATGGTGACAATGGTGAGACTAAACTCGGCATCTTGACATTTCCAACCATCCCATTAGGCCATTTGTGCCTCTGAATGGCAGCATCATATAGCGCGGATATATTTATCCTGTTTTTGCTCAGGTTTAGGCTCAGAAGCAGATCGACTGGAGACAGAAGATGCTCATGATGACAGCAGTAAAACTAAACCCTGGTTTTCCCTCCACTCACGCAGCACACTGGGACAGACTGAACTTCAACGAGCTGTGAGGTGAAGCAGATGGACCAGGTTGTCGGTGACGTCTGTGCTGTTTCTCTCTCTGACCGGAAGGAACCTGAAAAGTTTGGTCTCCGCAAATGAGTCCAAGTCTGCTCAGAGTCCCGTTTCACATTGGCCAAATATGACTGTGTGGCATTGACGTGTCTCATTTTAGATAAGAAACAACACATCTGATGAAGGAAGAAACTTATTTAACAGCAATAAACTGCATCTTTAGAACACTTTCTTTAGAATATACCCAACGCATTTGTGACTGCAGCGTGTCTCCTGTTTGTCTTCAGCAGGAATTTGCCACTTTATTTCATTTTTTTAAGGCTATGAATGCTTCTACTTATAAAGAAAGAGGAAAGGTAATATAGCTGTAGCATCTTCAACAAATGTACAAGAGGCTGGATGTAAGAGGAATCCGTTGGAAGGTGAGCAGAAGGCGGTGTTGTGATTATTTTTCTTTTAAACTAAAATGCACAGAACAAAACACCAGACCAACCACCTGAGCTTCACATGTTCTCACATCAGCGTGACGCGTCGCTGCCATGTCGCTGCCGTCCTCAAGAGGGCAGCAGCGATGTTCGGTTGTGCGCCGATGCGGTTCGCAGTCTGTAGTTCATTAATGAGCTGTATCACATTATGCAGCGACAAACCTGTAGGTCTCAGCAATGCGTTTAATTTCATGTCGCAGACACGAGCATCATTAAATGAAAATTCCAAAGGGCTGAACTTGAGAGGAAAAAAAAAAGTCCCTCCTCCTCCTCTTCATCCTCCTTCTTCTTCTTCTTCTTCGTGCCCTGCTCTACATGCATATTTGTTTTTTCTACCATTTGCTTAAACAGAATGTTGATTCAAACAGGAGAAGAACCTCAAAGCTCAGAGGAAGAAAAAAAAATACCGCAGTCGCTCTAAAACACCCATTTTGAGAAAAAGAAGAAAATCGATGAATCTTTGTTTTGTTGCTTCTCATATATTTGCCTTTTTCCCGTCCTTCCTCTCTCTCTCTCTCACCCCCTACCCTCTACATTTTTTCCCCCTCCTTCTCTTCCGCTCACTCTTGCCCTTATTTTCCCTTCGCTATCCAGCAGATCTATATTGAGCTGTAAGTCTCCGGAGTCCCCGAGGGCCAATGGATGTTTAAAATTCTTGCCAGCTGTAACCTCTCTATCACTGGCTTTGGTCCCGCCTGCCACGCCACCAGAGGGGGGCACGGGGAAGCATCCATCTTCTTGCTGGCCTTTTCTGAATATTTCACACCTCAGAGTGCCAGTGAAGCGCTCCACGTCCGTTTGACCCTTCCTGCCCCAGAATCACAGCGGGAGGTGGAGGTGGTGGGATCTTCTATCTTCCAGGGAAAATATTTTAATTTGACTTTGATTTACCGGGAGACCTTTTGTCAGATTTCTTTTGAAGTCTCTTGGCTTGAGCATGTTTCTAAAGTTCACACAGTGGATGTGCAGTCTGTCATTACAGATCCTCTTATGGCTGTACATCCAGGGAGGAACTGACCATCTTCAGGGGGAAAAAAGTGTTTATCGCTCTTTCTCCCACTTTGTGTGCATGTTTAAGTTCTCTCGCCTTGGACTATAACTGCCCTCAGGTTGATTAAAGGTAAAGTCAGCAACATCCAATCTAGTCGCTGTCAGATTCAGTGAATGTCTCCTTATGGTTTGTCAGCTGTGTGGTCTGTTTGTGTGTCTCGGACCGATCCATACAACACTATTTCACTGTGTCCTGTGTATGAACATGGGGGAAAGAAGGGCAGATAAATGTCAACAATCTCCCTCCAGAATCATAGATGCCAACTTAAAGCATTTCATGTTAACCACAGGATACCGTTTCATTGTTGCCATAAATACATGTGATTTAAGATATATATATCCATCCATCATCTCTACACCTTAATCCTCACTAGGGTCATGGGGGGCTGGAGTCTATCCCAGCTGACTCAGGGTGAAGGCAGGTTCACCTGGACAGGTAACCAGTCTATCACAGGGCTACACTTAGAGACAGACAACCAAGCACACTCACATTCACACCTACGGATAATTTACAATCACCAATTAACCTCAGCATGTTTTTGGACTGTGGGAGGAAGCTGGAGGATCTTCTACTGTGAGGCAACGGTGCTAACCCCCTGAGCCACCATGCAGCCCCAGGAGCAGACAATTTTTAGACTTTTCATCCTGAAAATTATCCATCCATCATCTATACACCTGGCTGGAGTCTATCCCAGCTGACTCAGGGTGAAGGCAGGTTCACCTGGACAGGTAACCAGTCTATCACAGGGCTACACTTAGAGACAGACAACCAAGCACACTCGCATTCACACCTACGGACAATTTACAATCACCAATTAACCTCAGCATGTTTTTGGACTGTGGGAGGAAGCCGGAGGATCTTCTAGCTGTGAGGCGACGGTTCTAACCCCCCGAGCCACCGTGCAGCCCTTGGAGCAAACAATTTTTCGATATTTCGTCCAGAAAAATCATCACTTTGAAATCTAATTTTACATGCAAAACACATTTAGTGTCTATTAAATTAATGCAAATATGGTGCAAGACAATAATTTACCTGTGAGGAATTCTCACGCAGGCACACACATTTCACTAACTCATTTTTATTAATCACAAAGCTGTAATACTGCAAGTATTAAAATTTTTGACTCAGGGCTCCTCGACAAGACGGAGCAACTCAATCAGTACAAGAAAAAAATGCATGAGCTGCCTTAAGCCATCTTAAGTGTGGCATATGTAATTACCAAACAAATTTGCAATTAATCGAATTATCGTAAACTAATTGCCACACAGTGAACCTGGAACCTTTGGGCCTCCAGAGGATGTGGGACCCTGAGGCAGGTGGACGCGTTGCCAGCTGTAATTCAGCCCAGCATATGTAAAAATAAAAATAATGTCTTTGCTTGCTTTTAAAATGCCAGTGAGGAGACACATGGAACACCAAAACTCACAATAAACTCCGGCCTGATAGCGTGATAGCACTTGGAGCTGTGTACAGTACGGCCCCTTTTTCAGCTTAGGTGAGAGGAATCCTCAATCACAGTGAATAATTCCGCCATACGTCCATTTATCCATCCTTTCCAACGCTGAAGTGCTTCCCAGGAGGCAGTTGGAGGCAAGCCTCTTACCTGTCTGCCACGTCGCTCTGAGGGAAGGCTGCTGGTGGGAGGATATACCACCTGGCTGCTAACTCACCGGAGGCTTCCCACAGGGGTTGAGAACCGATGTGCACGGCTCCAAAAAAGAGCATCCATTCGTCAGAGCGTGGGCTGACGTCAGTGAAGGGAAGAAGGAGCCAGGGCACGGGCCTCGGCTCGCCCCGGTGATTCATCTTTGGCTGAGACTGTTTGGAGTGGGAGACATCAACGGGGTACGCCTTGGCTCGAGAGCCCTCAGAGCTGCAGAGCGTCGAGTGTTGAAAAGATTGGCTTCTCTCTGGCCGGCTACAGTGCTAAGTATTATTACACAGGTGTAACGACAGCTTTATGTTCAGAGACTAGACTCCAGCACTCCCCGGAGATTAGAAGAGAGAATACAGGAGCAGTTTGCAATGATTTCCACTCAGAGGGCTTCATAAATGCTTATGGCTTCAATTGACTTGGGTGCTCTTGAGCCACTTTTCCTGTTATTAGTTTATTCATGTGATCCCTGTCACTCAGACGCGGCGTCAACAGGATGGAACCGAGCTGATCCCATCGTTGCCTGATGGATTGACGAAAAATTAATTTAATCAGCGTCTGCCTGATGGGGAGTAATAAGAGGTATTAAGGAATTATTAAGATGGAACATTGCAGTAGTTCACTATCCATCACTGAGCTGGATTACTGTCAGCAAAGGTTAATAGATCTACTAATCATACGACGACCTCGCTGAGTGCAGACGAGCCACAAGCCGGTCGCCGTTAATCCGGACGCCGGCTTCCAGGTGAAAGGTTCGTCAGGTCAACCCTGATATAACCTGTCCCAGTTCAATGCACATCGATCAGCCACTGACAGACCAAGTGAGTAACACGGGTCATCTCATTACAATGCAACGCTCTGGAACCTGACTTTTAAGTGGATGTTGCGTAGCTTCTATGGCAGGGGTCACCAATCCACAGTCCTGCATGTTTTAGATGTTTCCCTCTTCCAACACACCTGATTCAAATGATCAGGATCGTTATCAGGCTTCTGCAGAGCTTGATAATGATCCGATCATTTGAATCCGGTGTGTTGGAAGAAGGAAACATCTAAAACATGCAGGACTGTGGCTCTCGAGGACCAGGATTGGAGACCCCTGATCTATGGCAACAGCGCTCCCTAATGATGGCAGCCTCCCCCCCGGCGGGACAATGAGGCTCGAGGAACACGACCAAGAGCCAAACATGTTGAACCAAACTCCCAAGACCTCAATCCGATTGAGGGAACGAGTCAGATCTAGAGTCCATTAAATGGTAAATGGTAAATGGTCTGCACTTATGTAGTACTTTATCGTACGCAAAGCACTTTACAATGTGTTTCTCATTCACACACACATTCATACACCAATGGCTGCCACTGGTACTTCGGGTTCAGTGTCTTGCCCAAGGACACTTCGACTGTGGAAGGGCGGGGGATCGAACCACCAACCTCACCAACCCGTTCTACCACCTGAGCCACAGCCGCCACCCATTTATAACACAAGTTATCTAACGACACCTTACAGAGTTATACTACAGAGAGAAACCCAACTAATCCAAAGATTCCCTGGAAGAGACCTCCAGCAGAACCAGGCTCAGCGAGAGTGGATGTCTGCCTCAACTGGTTGAGTTGAGGGTAAAGGAAAGCCGGGAGAATTCAAACAAGACTGTTTACTTGGAACAAGATGGACCGAGGCAATAGCTGGCAGGTGACTTACGGTTGTGCCAGTATTGCTTAGTTGTTTGTTTGTTTTTTTTTTTTACAGTTTTGTCGTTTTGAAGTCAACTTCTCCTGAGCAGCATTAAGATGTAAATTGTTTTCCCACCTGTCAAATTTACTTTTCCCCCCCAGTTTTCATTTGTTGCATAATTATATTGTAATTTTAACATCTAGCTTCACATACACATACCCAAGACCCTCTTAATCAGGCGGGGAGCAAGAAACCACTGTGCAGAATTGACTTTTTTTGCCATCATGCGATCATCATGTAACAAAATTGTTGGATATAAAATTAGCCCACGGTGGCTTTAGCCGAATTCAGCCGCTGGTGTCAGAGATGTGGGTGAGTGAGACAGAGAAAGCAAGCTGATGAGAGATGAACACACACAGAGTGTGTGATTACTTGCAAACATATAATTTATTTTTTGTAACCCTATATCAGCCATAATATGGATAAGTATTTCAAATCGATGTCAAACTGTGCTTTCAATTTGCACCATTTGCAAAGGATGGATGCCGACAGGCTCACGGTGACGGCGCTCAAATACTGATGATGTTCATGTCGTTCACCTTCTGAGTTTAGTGTGCTGAATGGATGCCAGTCACACGGTAAAAAACACATGTGCTTGTACACAATTATTTTTTTTTGCATATATTAGTAAGATTACAAACATAGATCGTAAATTTGCATGTTAAATGTAAAATAACTTTAAAATCTGTAACTTCTGAACAGCCATAAAATATCACATTTTTAATATTTTTAACATCAAAAGAAAATTATAGCACATTTGTAAATTTATTTTAGTTATGCATCCCCCCCTTATTTATTTATAGAAAATGTTAAATTCAAGTTTTATGCTGTGAATATATTTGTAGTCACTTCTTTAACTATATCACATGAGGTGAAATGCTAAATGAAAAACAAAAAAGTATTCCAGTAACACACCAAGTTACGTGTTAAAAATGTGCCTGTTTTATTACACCAGGCTGAAAAAGACTGTTTTTTTTATGAGATGGTTATTTTCTGTTATTTTACACTATTTTGTGGTGCTTCAGCTGCCGGAATATTACTTTATTTTTTTGTTAAACAGTGCAGCACTGAACACAGAATTCATCACATTATTTGCTGAATGTCAAACATTACTGTGGCCAAAACTATTATCTGAATCTATAGGCTTTGGCTCCTCCAGGAGTCGCCGAGGTAATTTTTCTTACTAGTTATCTGTTTTGACAGTTCAGTGAGGCACAGCTTCCTATTTTAAATTAATTCTAATAAATAATTAGAGGAATTCGGGTCGTGGCCCGCGTTGCTCCACATCGACTGATCTCCGACGACCTTTGGGCCACCTGGCAGCAGCTTTCCATCCAGCGTCGGAGTCAGAAATGTCGAATCCGACCACCGCTCGGTCATCTCTAATAGCGCCAGCAGCAGGTTGCATGTCTGGAACAACAACTGAGATCTGGAGACGTTCCCAGACTCAATAGTCTGTGGCCTCTGCCACTGTCAGCTTTAATAATCACATCCAGCCAAAAACGCAGACAAACTGCTCAAATTAAAACTCTGTGGCTTTAAAATGCATCGCATGTAATACCCTGGCACTGTAAATACCGCTGCAGTGTGTGTACAGCAAAATCAAGTTAATCTCACGAGATAATACGGACTCTGTTAGTTCTTCAAAGTTTTATTGGCATTTAGAGATTCTTAAATGTCTCTCCGAGGCACATATTTATTTTAATCAGCCTCTGCTGTCAAGTGGGGAACTGTTTATTCATCAGTGATGCCTGCATGCTTAATGCTGTCACCCTGGCACCGGTGCCATCCTGCAATAAAACAGCCACTGAGGCATCGAGGCCCTGAACGAAGTGGGTTTAGTCGAGACACAATGTCAGAGAACAAGTATTTAGGGGGATGCTGGAGAGCGGAGAAGTGAGGAAAAGTCTGACCAAGCTCATTAAACCCAGGTGTTCTTTACCATTAATCTGATGTCAGCACTTAGCTCGATGTCTCTTCGCAGAATCAGTGTCTGGACTCCACAGTTCTTAAACTGCATCACCTCCCTTGGCTCGGTCTTGGACACAAAACTGCTCATATTATCAGCTCCCCGGTTGTAGGACACAGTGCAACAAGACACCATGCTATTTCAGTTCAGGCTTTGAACTCACACTGGTGCTCGGTGCGCCTCATTATAATGAGTGTGTGGAATTTTAGGTCAAGGCAGATGAAGTGTTACACAAAAAAAGAGAGAAAAAAATATAGAATTATCCAGAGTGCAGAGGAACTACATGTGACCTGAGCGACTGCTGGAGCAACGAAAGAAAGAAATTTGTATTTTATTTGATTCTGAATCCTCTGATCTCAATTATGTATGTGTGGACACGTATAAAATAATCTAAATATATGTAGTACAGCAGTGCTTGTACAAGACCAAGTTTATGAGAGTCTGCTGATGCTTTGTGCCAAATGTATATGTGCTGTGACACTGCACGACTTTTGTGGCTGCATCCATCTGCTCCATCCTACGCACCAAGTCTGATCCCAGGTGACTGTGGACTGAGAATATACAGCTGACAGCTGGCACTAAACTTTTTCTTTTTTTTTTCTCCTTAAAACCCCCAGTCAAGTGTGTCACCAGCAATACAAAGGCCGCCTGAATGTAATGTGAACCTCTGCCAATTTCTTACAACTTTAAATATAATCACGAACACAGCATTTAAAAGTTAGGAATCACATCGGTGTGAAAGTCGCTTTATCGCCCAAAACATATTGTTAAATCAGCATTAAAACGCGTCACGGAGAAACCACTGATCTCCGACCTCGTGTGCATTTAATTTTGCTCGCAGCTCTTCCCCTCCACCGACGATTATACCCACGTGGGTTTGGTTAATCTGACCCACGGCACGTGTTTACCGATTTCCATCATGAGAAGAGCTGTTTCTGTTCGCTGTCAGCCAGAGCTGTGCGCCCGGAGGAAAGAAAGAAAAAAACCCAACTCATCGTTTGGAGAAGAAAGACACGACGTCTGAAAGTATTTCTGGCGCAGCGAGAGGACGCGTTATGCGGATAAGGAAGTGAAGCAACCGTTGGTTTGATCCTCTACAGCCCAGAGGACTAAACTTTCCAGGACACCGGGCAATGTGATGACTCGTTTCCAGCGTTTTCTTTCAACCGCACAGTCACCAAAGCTCACCCCGGCGCGCACTGGAGCTCAGCGCAAAGTGGATGACCGACACCTGTAACTTTACCAACATGATTCGCAACTTTTCCCTGCGTTCATTGCTTCCTGTTGTGGCAGCGGCGGTTCTAACAGCTGTTAAAGGTGAGATCTGAGAGTAGTTTTTGAGGAAACGCGTCTGCTTTTCATTCATTGGTGGAGTTGGAGAGTTTGGTTTACGCTGGAGCAGGGCGCATGTAGATGGAGAGCTTTTACGCATGAGGCACCAGGGTTGGAAGTAGCTGTATTTACACATTATTTTTTTGCAAGTGCTCTGGTGGATTTTATATATATATATTGACTTCTTTAACCCCCTCTTGCATGATCCTGGTGCAGTTTTAAACATGCACTAAATAGTACTGTTGTTCCTGTACTCTCTTATGTGCAAATTTAAAGCAGGCCCTCCAAAATCCTGTGCAGCCTTAACATAAAAAAACAAACAAACAAACAAACAATTTTTCTGAAATCCATCACCCATGCTGTGTTTTTTTCTGACTGGTTCATGTCAGGATATAGGGTTTTGTTTTCCCTATTTTTGAGGGTTTTGTGGCTTCTGCCCATGGCCTCAACCCGTTTTGTTATCCCTCTGTCTAAATGAAAGTGACAGCATGCCCTCCAGTGTGCATCAGGAAGCTTCATCTGTGGGATTAAAGAGGCCCGAAGCTGAGGTTGCACAGCTGTTTCTCTGGTTGTTTAAAGATAACCTGCATTGGGAGCTATGAAGTCGCAGTAAGCCGTCTGCCTCTCTGTGATACCGATATCATGCAAAAGACTACTTTCTGAGATTGCCTGGGCTTATGCTGTATCTACACATGATATCTGCGTGTGCGTTGTTTTTTTTTTTTCATCATACACACATGTGACTTGCTGCATAGCTGCCAGTGCAGGGCCCAGCTGGGCTCTCGCTGCGTGTTTAAGTGATAGAGCTCAGCTTTTTGATATCTTTCCCCCCCTATGAAAACCATGAATATGCATGACCTTCTTATCTTTTAGTCCAGTCCTACACGTGCTGCCTAATGTGTCTGCGAGCCTGTATGAGTTTTTTTACCATTTACAATCAAGAAAATATGCAAGATTGTTAATATTTCTGTAATGTCACCGGTTAAGATCTCTGAGATACTTCCAGCCAAAGCTCTCCGAATTAATACCCGATCAATACATTATACAGTCACTGATTTCCAGCAGCGTTCATTAGCAGTGGAATTATTTTGAGCTTCAGATCAAAGGCGACGACTAACAGATGCCGAGGATTATTTTCGTCCTTGTGCTTTCTTCATTCCATTATTTGCTCTGACCTGCAGTATTTTATCATGTTGATGTTTTTGGATATATTTATAGGCGATGGATTTACAGTCATGTCACAGTACAGAACAGTCAACAAAATGTTCTGTATTTCTGCATTCACCTCTCCTGCTTTTCAGAATAGAGTAATGACGATAAAACAAATTAGAAGGCACTTAAACTAGAGAGCGCAAACATCTGCCGGCTACAAATAATTCCCCTAACTTAAACCTAAAGCCGACATTTATGAAGCTTTTTCTCACCCAAACACATTTTTCATTCTGCCGCGAAGAACTGGGAAGGATTTGGAATCGAGTCCCTTCGTTATTATGTTTTTACTTAGCCAATCCAAGATCTGGATCGTCACCAAAATCTAATTAGCCGAGCTTTGTCTCAGAGCTATCTGTTGCACAAAATGTAATTGAAATCCGTTCATGGATTTTAAAAGGTCTGTTGGTAGACAAGCTTCAGTAACAACAGCGATAACGGCAGGCTCCACGCTGGAGATGATAAGAGCACAATAAAATTTCAGTTAATTTAAGCTAATTAGACTAATTAGCTCCGAGTAGGCAGATTTACAGCAGCGAATAAACGTTGATGCGCAACTGGATCGCCTTTGCGGTTTTGTTCTACCTTTGGCTTGCCTTAAATCTGCAGATATCCATAAGAAATGTACACAGCTCGGCCTTTATGTGAAACACCTAACATCATTAGTGCGATCACTGGAATCTACGAGACACTCCTCCTCTGGGTTTTTCTTTCCCGGTGCTACACGTTTAATATCAACTCTGACATCTGTGCAGATTTTCAGTTGCATTCAGGTAGAAATCGTATTTACATATAGATGTATTCGTGAAATATGGTTTTGAAATCGGAGAAGAATGATATATCGCTTCAAAGACCTTTGGGGGGGAAAAAAAAGGAGTTTTTGCCTTGGCAAAGGTTTCTGCCTTTAGATAAGTTATTTCTGTGAGCTGAGGAAAAGTCGTATTCGCACATTAATTCTGGAGCACTTCAATATGGGGCATGGCAAGTGTCTGGCAGCAGAAAGTGGAATCTGTCACATACAGCATCCTATTGGGACAAACAGTCTTCCCACAGAAGTTATGAGAGAGCACTTTTGCTTTCCCGTTATTGCATCGCATAGACATAGAATTTCTGTTGAAGGACAAATGTAACAGAGGCCCGAGGTGCACCTAAGTGGTATTTGCTTAGTGGGATATTTGGGCTTTTTAGTGCTTAAAACAGTATTGATGTGTGTAACTCCCTCTACATAGAGCCATTTAACAGTAGTGGCCAAACGTCTGTGCGAGCATGTAGTTCATCTGGCTGAACATTGCATTGGGGACGTGTAGATTGACCATAATTGTTACCATCTGCTTACATTGTACGCAGTAGAAACTCTACTGTACGCCGTGGCCCTTTCTGCACTGTTCCAGCTAAAATGAGTGCCATTGCTGCAGAATTCAGCGGTTTGCTTTGGGAAATGTGAATAGTCTATTCAGCTTTTGGGGGCACCAAATGCAAGGGTTTATGCAGCAGCAGCATGAAAGGCTGTGTGAGTGAAAATGCACTGAGAATAAAACTGTCCTGAAAAGCCCACGTCTGTTTTCCTTTGCTCTCCTCTGTTCAGTGCAGGAACCACATTGGGAAATGAACCACATTCATTATATAAAGTCATTTCCTTTACCACGAGTTTCTCTGGTTCCCTCAAGACAGCCAACTGCCCTCATCAGCGTTCTGATCCATCCTTTTGGCGCCCAACTCCCCCCACTGTCATGGACCCTTTGTTTCTGCAGCCTTGATCCCTTTTTCAACCCTTCATCCTTCTGCCATCCTCATCAAATGTTTGCTGCTAAAGTAGCTGATTGACTTTGTAAGTGACAGATTTGACACCTATCACTGAAATTCTGAGTTAACGCTGTAAAGTCTGTGTATTAATTACTCTTTGTAAATTCTCTTCTCCTAGTTGCTGACAGCCAGAAAGCTCCTGAAGACACAAAGACATCCTCCGCTCCATCTCCAGTTTATCCAACTGTCAACTTTCAGGTCCTCAATGTGGACCACGTGTTCTTGAGACAGGACAGCCCGGAGCCGTCGGGGAACGCCAGCCTGAAAACCCAGAGTTTTCTCATCACGGGTTTAGGTGCCGGCCTCCTCCAGCCGGCTGTCAACGCTTCGTATGGCCCTCTGGCTGTAGATGCTTCCATTTCTCCAGACCTGCTCCTCAGCGGTCGCAGGATCCTGCCAGTCATTTTGGGCCGCCAGGTTCGTTCCTCATCTCCTGCTGTCAAGATTCTCT
This sequence comes from Stegastes partitus, assembly GCF_000690725.1. NCBI lineage: Eukaryota > Metazoa > Chordata > Actinopteri > Pomacentridae > Stegastes > Stegastes partitus. Next base: position 411,560 of record NW_007578122.1, on the reverse strand, counting down.
TCCACATGCCCTCAGAGGGTAACATCACCGTTGGGCAAGACACGACGGGCTCGAGAGGAGATGCTGGCAGGAAAAATGGTGGCGCTAAGGCCAAGGACGGAGCTCACTGCGTGACGGCTTATGCCTTCTGGGAGACGAGGGAAGTCCGCGGAGCTTGCCTGGTGCCTCCAGGTGGATTCTGTGTGGCGCAGCTGAAGCCGGAGCCCACTTGGTTCAGTTCAGCCAGCCGATCAGGAAGCTCTAGCAGGGAAGCGGAAAGAAACGAAGGAGTTAAGGGGCTTCAGGGGAACGTCGTGGAGGTCTACTTCCAGAGTCGGAGGGACCAGACAGGGCAGTGCACCCCACAGGACAGCCTGCAGCGGGTAGGAGTGGGGAGAGGAAGAGACTCTGGGGGATCAGGGACGCCGATGAGGCGGATAGGAAGCGTGAGTCTGCTCAAAACTCCACCAGGGAACCCGACGTTCCTTCGGCTGAGGCTGGGAGGTGCTGTGGTGATCCAGACTTCTTCGAAGCCCCTGAAGACCGCTGACGTGGCAACGTTTTATGTCTTTCTGGCCAGTACGTCTACTTTGGAAGGTTTCACGATCAGGTGAGAGATCCTCAGTGTGTTTCTTCATCAGGTTGGACGAGCACTAGCTGTGCATTAAGCTATTTCGTGGCCTTGAGCAGTGACTTCTTCCCGACTTTGCTGGTTGCCTGTCATGGTGGGCCCAAAGCCAAGACTTTCTTGGCACGCAACCGGCCTATAAAACTGTAAAACAACTTGTGCATAGATTAAAGTAATCAATTATAGCGTGTTATGTTAGGCCTGTTTCCCATGTTTCCAGACTTTACACTACTGCACATAAGAGTGGTCTCAATTTTTTCATCCAACTCTTGACAAAAATATATACGTTTCCCAAAACATCCGAGCCAGAAGACCGCCACGTTACTAAATCATAGAAAGTTCTTTATGGAGTATACATGTGGTAGTTGCTCATCGGTTTGAATTTACACGCATTTTCTTCAGCAAATGTTGGATACCGACCCATCCGCTGGCGTTCAAGTTTACTCTGGTCTGTGATAAAGCGTTTCGGGGTCCTCTAGGGTCCAGGCCAAGTCTCCTGCAATTCAAGATAAGTCTTGCTAAAGTCTCATATCTGTCAGTGCAGTTCCGAAGTCAAGTCTGTAGTCCTTGAGGAGAACTCAACTTGCAATTCGTCCTTCATAAGCAAATTGCGAGCTGAGATGGCGATCGTCTGGCTTGTTGACAAGTAAACATGCCATTTGCACTTTTTTCCTCCATCATCCAAGGCCGAAAAATAATCTTTTGTATAGCTGAGACCAAAGCAGAGACCTTAAATATTCAAGGAATGTGGCTGTATAAAAGCTGCCCAGAGTTTTCTTTTTATTTTTTCTGTGTGTGTGTCTTTAAGGTGTTTAGATGAAGGCGCCATTCCAAGAAATCAAAACACTGTAATCGTTGGGCTGTGTCGCCCGGCGCGCCGCGGACCGGAGTTTAGGAGGAATTATATAAAAATTAATTGTCTCTGAAATGCGTGAAGCATAAAAAGACACCGACACCGAGTTGAATGGTCGGGATGTATAGTATATTGAAGCGTATTCATGAGGGATAAGCTCCATGCATTTAAACGGTTACTTAAGGCACTTGAATACTGATGGGGCTCACCATCAAGGCCGTGCAGTAAAATGCTTGAGTGCCAACATGACTTGTGTTGTCTGCCAGTTTCCCCGGCTTCATAAATTACTGACATGTTATATCCTGTCTACTTCAACTTCTCAGTTATTGGGGGGAGTTATGGAGAGCGCTCTTCCATAAGCAGGGGAATAATTGGCAAATGATTCACCGGTTCTCATATCTCAACGTCCCACTAACGTTTCAACAAGGTTCTCTGGTTATTTGACTTCATAAATAATGCATCTATTTAATGGAGCAAGCAAACAAACAACTAACATCTCCCTTGTTCCTTTGGGTAAAGGTGAATTTAATATAAAAGCAGCCTCGTCACACCGAAGCACACGGTTCAATCTGTTTTCCAACTTTCCCCCTGCTGCCTCCTGATGCACATCAGCGAGCGGAGTCAAATTGTGTTTTATCAGACGGCTTCAGATCAGTAAAAGGTAAAGCGGTTGCAGAGAGGTTTGTGGTTCCAGTCTTTACTCTGCTTAATGGTTTTGTTTGAAATGCAAGACAAATTTCTCTCTAATCCCGTGATTTAGTGATATCATGCTACCGACATACCGACCGTGCAGTAATCTGCCGCCGGCAAATGGAGGGAGAGGTTAAGATGTGTGTATTAATCCATAGGGAGGGCGCGTAGTTAAATCTGTGGCTGTTTGTCAGTCAAAAATCTCCTCTCAAATGTCACACTTACCATTCACAGAAATAGACACACATGCAGAGCCACGGCGGCCTGAATGCATTGTTGAAATTACACGAAAAAAGATTTGGTTTAGAGAAATGCTGACCCCTTAACATTGGCTCTTGTTTTCTCGCTGTGAGTATCCTGCTGACAAATCTGCAGGAGCTGAGTGATGCTCTTGAGCTGGCGTGGACTGAATTCCCTCTGGAAGGTTGCCAGCGCCTCGCTGAATCCTTGCCACGAGGAAGTTGGCACGTTTTGGAAGCACATGAAGCTCCCGCCCCTGTAGCTAGGTGTCTGTGTGAGCGCAGATTAGCGGATCGCCGCATCGCAGGCGTGTATCAGAAGCACTTTGTCTCCGTGGTTCAAGTCTGTGACTCGAATAATTGCCCTATGACCCTGATTTGCCCGTCACGAACATGTCTGCACACAAACGCAGAGTCCCAGTGACCTGAATGCAGCTCTGCTGGCGTGGTTGAAATTATGTGAGTACGATTTGGCAGACAGACGCTAACCTTTAACATCTGCAGGTACTGGGGTTTTTTTTTTTTTGGACTATTTGTTAGGATTTACAGCCTCCTCACCTGAAATTCCCCAAATTCTTACTCGCTGACCGTACCGCTGGAGTTCCTTCAGTCAGGTCAGTGATTTCAGCCTCTGTATTTCTGACCTGCTGCCACATCCGGAATAAGATTGGGCAAGAAGAGGGGACGGGGAGCAGCGGTTAAGTCCAAGTGAAGTCTAGCTCTGAGGAGCTTGGCAAAGTGATTGATTCCTCCTGGGAGAAATCCCTGCTCTACTTCGCTCTTTGGCCCAAGATTGAGTCCACTCCATCAGGGTTAGGCCAGATAATCTGTGGCCCTGATTGAAAATGAATCAAGAGGTTAACCCTTTAGGGTGGAGATGATCTGGGCTGACTGCCAGGATTAACTGTGTAATCTGTATGTGTGTGTGTGTGTGTGTGTGTGTGTGTGTGCAGGGCGGCCATACCCACCTGTTAAGCACACGGACGGCTTGTAAACAACATGTATTAAATATGAGAGAAGCACAAAACTCCGTGTTCGCAGGCAGCAAAAACTCATTTTGTTATGCACGGACGGCTATTGAAAAGCGAATAATGGAGTTGAGAACTTTCCAGCTTTGAGTTTTAAACAAAGAGACTGCCTGAGTTTGGTAAAGCAGCGGTGAAGAGCTGTTCAGTTTAAAGGTCGATATCCATTCTGTTCCCCACCTGTGGTCATGAACTCTGGGCAGTGACTGACAAAGACAAAGAGCGAGGATAGAAGTGGCCGAAATGAGGTTTCTCTGCAGGGACGCTCGTGTCTGCTTGCGGACAAGAAGCTCAGTGATCCAGCAAGATCCTGGCATTGAGTTACTGCTTCTCTACACTCAATAGGAGTCAGCTGAAGTGCTCTGCACCCCTGGGAAGGTTGGTCATCAGGTGCTGTTGTCACTGTGACACTGAGCTGGAAGAAGCAGCCAGAACATGATTTATTGGATGTAGCAGCAAAATAAGTTTGGAAAAATTCACATCTTAATTGAAACGCGGTCCGTTAATTTGTTCCCGGCTGCGGTCGCAATGAGGAATTATCACTTCTGTTTCAGCAATGAAACGAGAAAATTAAGATTTATGGAGAAATTAGAACTAGGTCTCTGTTTTTTGATTTATATTCTGATCTGCCTGCCGTGAATTGATATTTATTGTATTTCAAACATTCGCTAATGTTGTAAATGAAGATGTAATGTGGGGATTTTGCCTTTGGCATAAGAGTCTGATTGATGCAGAAATTGATCTCTGCATAAATACGTCTTTATCCAGCGTTGGGTAAACTATCAACACGTCAGTCTGCTTTAAACACCAATTGCAGTTTGTTTTCTTGCATTATTCTTATATACTATGTTCTGTCTTTGAATAGGCTCTTACCCTGAACTCGTTGGTTATTGGTTCATCTCGCTGCTCTGTGAATAACATTTCTGAATGTGTGTGACCGTCGTGGACATAACGGCACACTGACCCTGTTTCTAGCACAAATAGATTCTGAGTGCGTGTTTGTCTTTCCATCTGTCAATCTTAATGTTCTTCAGCGATCTGAAGACCGACTCGTGGCCCAAATGGTAAACAACAGGTTGTTAAAGCAGAAAACAGATCGTTTGCTGTAAAACAGCAGGTTGTCTTCGGCAGTCGTGTGTTCTCATCAGCGCTGAAGCTTTGTGTGTCTGCGTCTGGGGTGGATGTAAAGAGAGATGAGACAGGTGAGGCAGCTTTATGGGTATTTAGAACGTGTTTATTTTGATGCTTACATGATCAGTAGGCATTCTGTCATGACCACAGTCTGGATGGAGGCTTCGAATGCATCACGTGTAGCTTTATAGCACCACAAAACCACACATATATGCAAGTATTATTTCAAATGGAGCTTTTTCTTTGCAGTTTGGTCTTTTATTTCTATGCAGACACAGTTCAAGGTCCCTGAAAATTGTGCTTTTGGAAGCTTTTGGGATAAATTTTTTTTGGTGCAATTTTGGCAATGGCAGAACAGTGCCTATGCTAAGCTAGCATTGCTAATATATCTGTAGCCAGTATTGCTAACTTAGCATTTTTGCTGTTTCATAATTTGCTGATTATTTTCTCAATTAATCCATTAGTTGTTTGGTCTGTAAAATATCAGAAAGTGTTGAAAAATGTCAGTCAGCCTTTCACACAGCCTGAGATCAGGTCCTCAAATGTCTAAAAACCCAAAGATATCCAGTTTACTGTCAGAAAGGAGTAAATAAATCAGAAAATAATCAGATTAAAGATGCTGGATCAGAGCATTTTTGACTTTCCCCCCCTAAAATCAATCAAAATAGTTGTTGATCATGTAATAGTTGGCGGCTAATTGATTAATCAGTGAATAGTTGCAGTTCTAATGCTAACCTTGCTAACTGGACTTTTCTTTTTAATATGTTTACACATAAATGTAGAGTTTAACTTCCACTATACTGAAGAACAGATCAGTCCACTCATATAATTCCTGATGGTGCCATTCTTGGTAGTCTGTTGAAACCAGTATTCGCTTTTTCTTGCTTTAGGGTTCCAGTTAAATCAACAGCTGCTGCTTTGGTTCTCATCAGCGCTATCGTTGTGTTTTTGCATCTGCTCGGAAAGAAATTCTCCATCCACATGCAAAGAAAGGAAAAAATCTGGTTTCAAAAATACCTGTGAATGTGTGAACCTGATACAACATTTTACTTTTTTTTTTTTTTTTTCCTCCAAAATTCTCACTATCAGCCTCCTGCTGGCAGATCAGCGGGAAGTGATGCTCCTGAGCTATCATGGGCTGAATTCCCTGTGGAACGTTGCCAGCACCTCGCTGAATCCCTGCCACGAGGAAATTGGCTCGTTTTGGAAGCACACGAGGCTCCCACCCCTGTAGCTACGTGTCTGTGTGAGTGCAGATTAGTGAATCGCTGCACTTTAAACGTGGGTCAGAAGCATTTTTGTCTCTCCCCCCCTCCGGTATCACTTTTCAAGCCCCGCGACTCGGAATAGCCGCTCTGCGTCCTTTCGCGTTTGCAGGACTAGTCTGGCATTATTCACCAGGAGCGTTCTCTCTCTCTCTCTCCTAACAGAGTTATGTGTGTGTGTGTCTGAATTGGACATCTGATTAACTGATTTCCAGTTCTCCCCAGGGCTAATGGGGAATTAAATACCCCTGTTAATTCTCGGTCTGCGAGCTGCCTGCGACACATCAGTCTGTCGATGGCTCACCTCGTTAGACGCCACGTGAGCCACCGAACAGACAATGCAGACGCAACACGTGCAAAAGAAAACACACTTTCCCAGGCAATTAGCTAGCACCCACCTACACAACTGTATGCCTTTTGTATATGGATACAAAGACGGCGAGCATAATGGATTTGTTGCAGCGTTGCTATAGACACAAAACACACAGATGCAACTATTTTTAAACATTTCTGTTCGGCGTTCGGAGCATCTTTGCTTTTTCAGAATAAAACCCTTTGTTGCTTGTAAAAAAAAAAATTAAGAGACATGCTACGAGAGACTTTCTTTCCTCCTAATTTTACATTTTCTCTCACTCTGCTGTGTGTTGACTGCAGGGCGACGGTGAAGATGGGCCTGTCGTTCAGCGCTGCCCGGCCCAGTGACTCAGCACTGTGGGACATCTTGGTGGAGCCCGGCAGAGGAGCGACGCCCAACACGGTTTCTGTTGTCTGCAGCAGGAAGGTCGCAATCACTGCAAAGAGGTCAGTCCGCTGCATACATGCATGAGCCCACATACTTACGCTACACGCAGAGAAAACAAACCTGCATCTTCGTCTCTCTCTCTCTCTGTTTTTGTCTCAGTGATCTCTGCTGCAGCTATAAAGGAAATTGATGAACAAAAAACACCCCCCACACACATCTTATTCAATGTAACCTTACCTTTTGTAGAACAGGGCCAAATTGAAAAAAGTAATAATTTGCGGCCTTGTGCTCAGCGGTGAGCAGACTGGGTGCTTGACTGCCCACAGTCTGCATAAGACAATGTGTTGCTGCATTCATTTTCATGCAGTGTACATTTTTTTTTCCTCGGCAGAGGTGAGAGAACAACCCCGTGTCTTCTCCAGATATCTGCATCGGAATAAATGAGATTCTTCTGTTCTTCTGACGAAACAATAGCATCCTTAAGAGACTCACTGACCACCTTCACAGACACAAAACACCATTAACATGATTTGATCTTAATCAGCTTGAAGTGTGACAATCACAGATTATGATGGTAAGTGTGCCCATGTAGACATTATATTCTGATTTCAGGAAAGTGGATAAGCCCCTATTCTGGTATAGAGAGGCCCATATGCTGACAGACGGAAACCAGGATGTTGTTGCTTGTTTACATCTTATCCATCTTAATGCAGATGCCATGCAGTGATTAGTAACCGTGATGGTATTACCACATAGAACTGGCATCATGATAACACCAGTATTTGTCACACGTTTTTGGGATTATGCATGTTTTTGTGAGCATCATACCCTGAATATGATCAGAGCTTTAAACAAGTGAAGGAATAAGAACACTGAAAACTCCATCGCCTCATGTGAACTCGTCTTTTCTTCCTCCTGCCGTCGGTCTTTTTATATCTGGTATATAATTAGTTTCTGTTCTAGATCTCAGTTCCTTATATATTGGGGAAAAAAAGCACATACCTTGTACATATAATGCTTTATACAGAAAGAAAGAAATGACTAAACAGGTGCAGAACGAAAGAAATAATAGAAAAATAAAGAGTTCGTAGCTCTACGGAAGCAAAACATGCACGATCTCAATCTGTAACCTCACTTTTCATCTGAGGATATTTGTTTATCTCATCCCGTTTTAATTCAGCTAGATTGTCAACTATGAACTCTATTAAAAAACTAAATTAAAAAAACACCCTCCCCCCCCCAAAAAACACAACACTGACTTCTGGCCCCACCTCGATTCTGCACAAATAGCTTTGATGTGGTTCAAATATAAGACAAACGGTGGCGTTAAATACATCAAAGTTCTGCTCTTGTGCTGCCTTTAGATTAACAGTATGTGAATATTAATTTCTCAGCTGATTTTTCCTCATGCGCACCACTTGATCGTATCGGCTCTGCCTGATGAAGATGCTGGTCGCACAAACCGGCAGCCACCTCTGCCCAGCAACCCTCCCTCCATCCCTCCATCCCTCCATCCCTCCCTCCCGCCCACACAGACACAACACCACCCGCCGTCCGCCCGACCCACATATCCGTAATCATCCATAATCACGGCTACGTTATCCAGGCTTAAGCGCTTGCACGTTCAGAAGTGGAGATTAGGAAGTAGAGATATTCCAAGTCGTGTCTCTTGTATGAGCCTCCGCCGGGGGGGACGCATACACACATGCAAGACGCACACACAACACACACAACACACACAACACATACACACACACACATAGACACACTCCAACCACTGTGCTTTGCAGCGATGATATGCCCAGGGGTTTAAAGTCCCCCCTAATAGATGGATTTCCAGGAAATAGGGGCATTAACCCTTTCTGTCTTTCCGCACTTGGCTCTCACGTGCACTGTAAATTCAGTGAATCCGTTATAAAGCTGTCTGAGTCCGTTTTATTTACAGGAGAACGAAGCAAGACGAGACCCATATTGGAGAAATTAAGTGGATATTTCAGACGTTTTCATACATTATGTTATTTTTACAATTCCTAGGAGAGACACTGTAGATCTGTGTCCGCCCTAAGCGCTGCAGACATCTGGAACGAGTTAATTTTGGCATGCTTTCAGGTTTATTTACCAAAGACATACACGACCTGCTCGGGCAGAATTACTTTCTTCTGGTTTTGCCTTATTGTATAATAGATCAGAACCTCTATGGAGGTTGTTAGCGGACTAGTTTGACATTTTAGACGAGCTGAAAACGGCGGGAAGCAGCCGTCCTGGGTCTATCTAAAGGCAACAAAACCCACTTACCAGCACATTGTATGTTTTTTATCTGTGCAAAAGAGTAAAAGCTGCAAAGGATACTTATGCACTAAACCTTTTTTTTTTTTGGCCAGAGTAGCTAGTTGCCTCCAATTTCCTCTCTTTATGCTAATCTAAATTAGCATGCCACTAGTTCATAATGAAAAAAAAGCTTCATCTTTTCATCTAAAGCCCCTCTCAGACATGCACTCCTCTTCATTAATCTGATGGCATCTGAATATCAATCGGCTTTCTGTTCGAATGAGCTCGTTGGTAACTGCTCCGTTAAAAACTGCAGCGGCGATCTTACCGGGTCAGGACGAGTCACATTCACGTCCAACAAGTCCGAACTGCACCCAGTCACATTAACAAATAGACATGCACTAGTAGTGGTGCTTCCAGCTGTGCAGGACGATTTGGTGAAAGGCCTTTTCAAGATTTCAGGACCAATGTGGGTCCAAAAGCAGCACAAGGAGGACAAAAGACAGGAGGTACAAAACACCTTTCTTTATCACGATGCTCGACAATTAAGCTACAAACGGAAATGTCCCTAAAAAGATTACTGCGATAAAAACAACACTGAATGTAATGCATTGTTTTCCTTTGAGAAAATATTAACAGAAGCTCAACTTTACTTTGTTGCCTCCAGCTGTTTGTAGAAGTTGTTCCTCTGTATTTGTGAATTACCTGCAGCATCAGAACGTACTGGGATCCATGTGAACGACATGCATTAATGCACATGAAACAACACAACAGTTACTTAAATAAATACTTAATCAAATCTAAATAATCCCCCGACATGCAAACAGGATCGGTCCAAGTTAGGATCCAACAGCAGCTCACACTATGAGCTTTTCTTCACTTTGGACAGAATCACAGTTAATTAGCTGCAGTTAAATCCTTTGTAACGTAGCAGCCGTCCTGAGGTTGACATATTTGTTGTACTGTTTGTAAAGTTTGAGGTGTGTCAGAAAGTTCCAGGACTGGTGTCACAATCTACCAGTTCTCCCCTTCGATAGTGATCCCCCTGGAGTCTAACCCACCTCCCCAGCCTTCTCTGCCACACCGCCATGTGCTCCTGGAAGGATTCTTCAGCCATCTTGATGTCGTCTTCTAAACGGGTCCCCTTGATGACCCTCTTGAGCTTGGGGAAGAGGAAACAACCCCACGGAGCCAGGTGGGGTGAGTAGGGAGGTTGCTCCAGCACGGAGATGTTCTTCTCAGTCAGGAGCTGTGGGATGCTGAGGGCGTTGTCATGGTGAAGCAGCCTCCACTGGTCCTGCAAACGCCACAGGATCTCTTTGTAGACGTGCTGGTTGATCGTCTGAAGGGTGAAAGTCGTAGCTTGAATTATGTCTTTTGTGACACCAGTCCTGGAACTTCTCTGATATCACACATGGACAGACCTGTCAGTCAAGGCTGTTCGTTATTTGGACAGTTTGATGAGCTGCTATTAATTTAGATCTGGTCTATTGTTTGTTATTTCCGGCGTAGCATACCGTCCATGTGCCTGACTGTCTGACAGACTGATGACGCCAACGATGTTACGCATCCCGTTTCCGAAAAAAGGCTTAACTCTTATCAAGAAAGCAGATCAGCTTATTTCCCCATGTGTCACAACTTTCATTTCGAAAGGGGGGGGAGGGTTAGTCAAAACTGCTAAATCGGTTTGGTCTTTACGCTCTTCACATTTGTGCCTGTCACAAACTTTCACCAGCCATCAGTGTTCTTCTGCTTAAGAGAATCTGTCTGGCAGTCAGAAACAGAGCTTCTCTGGAATGAGCCCAAATAAATAGTTTTAATTGTACTCGGTGAATTCTGAGTGTACTGCCTGAAGCATCAGCGACGGAACATTTGTCTCACACAACCAAAAAACAGAAAAATGTATTCATGTAACTTTTTTATTTGTGACCTTGAACGCCACAAGAAACCTCATAATGGCCTCTTTCCCGGAGCTCTTTATTCATTCCCGCGCAGCGATCGGTCCTTGGGCTCCTTTTGATCGAGCGTGAATATCTTATGCGTCTCTAAAGGTATATATGTTTTCGTTTGTCCTTGCCGCCACTGACTCCAACATGTCTGACCTCCTTTTTGAATGCGAGTTCCAGCTCTGTAGAGGTTTATTGTTTCGCTATATGCAAAGTTTTGCCGCACTTCAAAGTGCCACGGCTCCATTCACATCCCGCTCTATTTTCCCTTTGATCTGTTGGCGCTGACAGGTATGCCTACACACTCGGCAGCATCAAATAACATCACATGCCACTTCTTTGACAATCCTTTGACCAGAATACTTGGCTGAAGTCTCTGCCAGCTCACTTAATCTCCCCTCCACACTGTCACCTCATTCTTCCATCTGCTGATGCTGAAATGAGACTCTTGTGTATTGTCTGTATTTTTTTTTCCTTTCTAGCTTTACAGGTGTTTTTTTTTTCCAGAGTAATTTCAATCTTTTTAATTTTCGCAGGCTTACTTTTGTCATTTTCACATCTCTTCTCAATGGAACGCTGCATCTCACCTCAGCTGCTTTTGCAGCCGATATATTGGAAAACCTTTTATTAGGAAAGCTCTCTCCCCCTCGCTGTATATAAATAAAGTTCACGGACTGAGTAACTTCACAAAACAGTGATGCCTGTTGAGCAGAATGTACCCGGGCTTGCTTTAACTCGTCTAACCATTGCATGTTTTTTATCTCCACACAGGGGTCTTCTTGAGGTTTTACAGCTGGACTTCGTACCAAATGAAGTTTCGGAGCAGGCCGAGAGTCACACCATCTCCTGGCGTCTGGAGCTGCCCGGGAACGTCAAGGATGTGGGCGTGATGCGGATCCACACCACCCAGAGGGACTACGTGGGGCTGGCGCCTCTGGTCATGGTGAGAAAAAAGGCGGCGTAGCAAAATCACAGTATTTTTTGTGTCATTTGCATCCATATATAAAGAGTCTCCCCCCATGAATACAATCTAGAAACACTGCGTTCCTCATAGGCTGCACAGTAAATGATTTATTCTCTCTATCGTACTCTTATTAATCCCGATAATTGACCAAAGAGGAGGTTTTAAAAGACAGAGAGAGAGGTTCCAAACAAGGCTCGGCGCCAGGTCACTTGGCTTTGTCGTGGAGGAACATCGGGCCACGCACCTGGCTCGCCGCGTCTCGGTAAAGTCGGTATTCATTGCCGCAATAAAAAGGCAGTTTCATATACTTAACTTCCTGATGAATAAGCAAGACGAGATGAGATCACCTGGGAGTTTGCGTCATAAACAAGCCGCCGTTAAAACGTCGGCGCTGTGGAGGAAAACACCACATTTGTCGCACTTACACAAACAGTTTTTTTTCTTTCTTTCTTTCTGGGATTCGAGAGCATTTAAAGTCAGACATCAAGAGTCTTGGTGAGGAAACGTCGGCTCATTTGCAACGTTCTATTGACACAGTGATTAGCATTTTAATTAGCGTCAGCATATTTTACTGTAACGATGCAGAAAATGCAAGTCTTCAGAAAGCCGTCTCACACCAACGATAGAATTCATCAAATTGTCAACTGTGTTTTGGTTTTAGGAAAGAAAAAATAATAATAATAAAAAGAAATCTCAGTTTCATGTTGTCAAGCAAATAATTTCTCCTCATCAATCTTTTTTATTTAGTTTTTCCCTCAATCTGAAACCGACTCCCTGCAGCTTATGTTTTATTCGTCTGAAAACATTTTGAGGGGAAGAATAAAAAAAAAAGAAAAAAACCCTTCCAGAAATTACAAGGTGGATCCATATCTGACCTTGACAGGAGATTCACTAGTCTATTTCATGGTGTGATAGTCAACATGAATCAAACAGCCATTTGGGAGCAAATATGTTTCATCTCAGTCACTTACAGGATTCACACGAGGAAAAAAAATCCTTTTTCCCGTCGTTACAGCGGAGTGAACAGACCTGGCCTCCTTTCTCGTAGAAAAACAAATAATATCGCAAACATCTGTGAATCCAGACGTCAGGAAAATGAACTCGGCAAATGTCACGGCGCGCAGCAGAAGGGTTAATCGTAAAGATTATTAAATTGTACGTTTGATTTTCTGACCTTTCTGTGCCGCATTTGCATGAAGCGTTTGTCTCCCTCACCTGTAACCTTCTGAAGGATTTACCTCTCAGGCTCACTCACAAGAAAACGATCAAACAAAGTTAACCGTAATGTGCAGTTAAAGCAGATTTCAACTGTGGCTGAACCGCTTGACCCAAACTCGATCGCTGCAAACCAGATTACTCATCGCCCGTCACGATCTTTTCGGCGCGGCTCCGGCGTCGTGCTGGTATAGCTTTCTGATTTTCTGCTTCCCCCCTGATCCAGTGGCTTATGTTTGGGTCAGTGTTGTAGCGCCGAACTGGAGCATGTCCTTTTGGAATTGCGGTCAGCAGCTGTCAAGCCCTGCAGAGTTCAAAATGTGAAGCTGCCAGGGAACATCTGCCGAGCGCCGCCTGGTACTTTAGTTCACAAGTGTGAGGCGGGAAAAAAAAAAAAAAAACCCACACACATACACACTGATCACCCAAAGCTTCTTACGCACACATAACGCCGGCACCTTTAAAAAAAGACATTTTCAGAGATCTTATAAACTGGAAAGTAGTCGCAAATCCGTGTTGAAGGAGGAGTTAAAGTGTAAAATTAGAGCTACATCAAGCTTGATGGCAAGTTACGGGATGAGTAGGAGCTTAGCTGCTGCTCAGCGTTTACAAAGATGTTCGGTACAAGGTGGAGAAAATGGGTTGGGGAGATTACAAACGTAATCAGGTTTAGGTGTTAGCGGGACTAGAAGTGCTGATCTATGGATAATACAACACACCGAGGGACTTATTTCCATCCAGGTGTCTGTGTGTTAGCGAGACAGACATTTATTATCGTCACGGTGACACTGGTTTTTTTTTTTTTTTTTGAGCACATCTGTCCGGTCTGAGTGTTCTGTCAGTGGGGATTTAAATAAATCATAATAGTCAGGCTGAATTTTGGTGTTTTAATCGCTGGTAGTCTGACGCCCTGTCATCAAGCTCCCATACGACTCTACAATGTGTGTAATGGGGAGTTTTTCTATCTATATCTTTCATCCTAACGAGGTCAATAAACCCTCCAAAAGCCTGTTTTTTAAACTGCACTCACAGCTAGCCTGTATCTTAATTCCTTCGTAGGATATCTATTGGATCAGGTGAAGCAGCAGTTCCTCTTAAAGGCATTAAAACACTCCGCACACACAGGAACTTAGCATTAAATATTACCAGGGGATGGCTGGCGGCTGCATGGTTGAGATGCACGCCACATAACTGCAGCGTGATTCAGGGCTGGGGGGGACCTTTGGTACATATAGTCTTCTTCTGTGCCTGTTTTCTGTCTCTCTTTAGACGGTCACCTTTAAATACAAAGAGGAAAAATGAAATCTTATTATTGGAACTCGCCCTGGAAGTGCTGTGGCTGCTGAGATTGAAAGTTAGAGCAGACGTTCATCTTGAGGGAAATCTATCATTTTCTTATCCAATCTTTCAGCCGACACTGAACTGCACCTCTGCTTAAGGATTTAGTACATACAGCCCAAAATAAACCCGTGAGAGCGTACCGACTGCTAACCTTCTGCTCTTTGCGCGCCCTCCTTTTGTGCGCAGAACACGGACATCTTGAACACCGCTGTGCTGACGGGCAAAATGGTTTCGGTCCCGGTGAAAACTCTGGCTGTGGAGGCCAACGGCTCAGTCACCGACGTGACCAACTACACCAGCTGCAGGTCCGCAGAGGAGGATGTGCTCAAGGTAAGTAATGAAAGCCGACAACCTGGATTGCTGTAATCCTTTTCATGTTGCTTGTAAAATGCATTCGCCTTATGTCTGCGCAATATGAAAAAAACTAATCTGAAGCGCTGCGGTGGATGTAGTAGTCGTGATTACGCTCTGGATACACGCTCCACATCACGTATAAATAATATATAGTCCCTTAATGTGTTCTGAACAAATGAAAATAACTTTTATGCGGGATAAGAAAAAGGAAAACTATCGCAGCAGTTGTTTGTTTCATGTTTATTTAATGCCGGTTCGAGCTGAATGGAAGTCATTTGCACACAAAGTCTGCAGCATGATTGACGGGTGATTAAACTGAATTTAGAGATACTGGAAAAAAAACTCATTCATTCGTGATTCATTCTGCCTCTAAGACGTCCGCCTGTCACCGTGCCACGGCGCTCAACAGGTCCGGCTCGAGTCTGCGTAGCGAAGCATTGTGGATAAAAGCAGCTCCTTCAAAATGTGGCATCGGAGGCTGAGCTTCTGATCCCAGCACTCGGTCCGTAAAGCACGGCGATTTGACCTTTGTGCAATGGATCGGCGTTACCAGGACAGCAGGAGCAGAGACAGAGCGAGAAAAGAGGAGAGGAGAAGAAAGGGAATTATATTATTTTCCATTAGACGGCGTGCCAGCCGCTGGCTTTGTGAGTGTAAGTCAGAGTGTTTAAAGTGTGCGAGCTTAAGAGAGTGAGAAAAGAGGCGAGGAGAGGGAGAGTGTGTTTGTAATGATTTTCTGTATCGGTAGAGGAACTTAATCCAGTTATTATTGTGTCTCTGAATGGTCTCTTATGCTTCCTGCCGTCTCTGACCCCCTTTTTTTAGAGCAAAGCCCACAAGCCAGGTGAAGTTAAAGCCTGAAAACACAGTTTAATGCAGCTCAAAACTGCCACAGGCTGAAGCTTTATCAGGGATCCGGTCATGTGCAGCGCAGAAACTTTTAGATTTAGCTCACATAAGGCTGAGAGTTAAAGAATCAAGGTGTGTTTGCAAGTTTGGACCCTTTTAACGCAAGATTACACCAGAACCGCCGAACCTAATTTCATGACCTGTTGACCTGTATTTCAGTAGATTGATGCAGGTTTGTGTGCGGACTGCAGGGTGGAGCAGTGGTTAGC
Source organism: Stegastes partitus (assembly GCF_000690725.1). Taxonomy (NCBI): domain Eukaryota; kingdom Metazoa; phylum Chordata; class Actinopteri; family Pomacentridae; genus Stegastes; species Stegastes partitus. The sequence goes on along the minus strand of NW_007578122.1, from coordinate 395,802 downwards.
ACTGTTGCCTCGCAGCAAGAAGGTTGCCGGTTTGCGTCCCGGTGGGGGCACCGGAATCTTTCTGCGTGGAGTCTCCATGTTCTCCCCGTGCAGCGTGGGTTCTCTCCGGGTTCTCCGGCTTCCTCCCACAGTCCAGAAACATGCTGAGGTTAATTGGTGTTCTAAATTGTCCATAGGTGTGAATGTGAGTGTGCTTGGTTGTCTGTCTCTAAGTGTAGCCCTGTGATAGACTGGTTACCTGTCCAGGTGAACCTGCCTTCGCCCTGAGTTGGCTGGGATAGACTCCATCCCCCCGTGACCCTCATGAGGATTAAGCGGTGTATAGATGATGGATGGAGGTTTATGTGCACTCCATCCAATCATGCAACCATTGCCCTCCATTCCTTTCTATCAAACTCCTGCAACTTCCTTTTTCTCTTTGTGTCGTACAGATGCGCCTCTTCAAACAGAATTTAGAAAACTACTTTTAGAGACTTTGTACATCTCTCTCTCTATATATATACATGTGCGTCTAAAATTGTTTTCTTCAAGTCTGCAAAACTTTCAAAAGTCCGCTCAGCGTTTTCTATTAACAATATTAGTTTGGCAACAATTTGCACAGTTAAAATGTTCCAGGATTACACATTCCAAACATGCTCGGGCACCCCGCTGAGCTTCATATTGAACAGAAATAAAAGGAGAACAACAGAGGGCTGGGAACGGCTGATAAACTAGCCGTGATGTAAAGCACACTTGATAGGCCGAAACACGCAAAAAACCCGCCGCTATTAGCCACGGGTATTTTAAGATGCAGCATCCTCGATCCGCAGAGGTGTTTGCAGACCGGGAGGATGTGCTTAAGCTTCAAAATAATGAAATCGCACGATAAAGATTGCCAGTAAGAAAAAAAAAGAAATAGTTTTTTCAACCTGTTTCATCATTTTTTTGCAAAACAAGGGAGCGCTTAAAGAGGTTATTTCTGGAGCGGCTGCTGACCTTAAAGCGGATGCAGAGCTGCACAAGACATCAGAGGCCGGCCGGTCGGTCGGTCGGTCGGCGTGATGGGGGAAAGGGTCTTCAGAGGCTGGGCTCCGTCAACATTTCCAGGGGAGTTCGGCTTCACTTGCCTCAGAAGTCATTCCTCCCCTCCCTCCCTTTCACCTCCCCTCTTTCCAGTGCTACACTCTATTCTCCAGTCTAGTGCTCTCCAATTACCTCTGTGGAGCCACTGGTTTGTTAAGATAAGTGAGGCGGCGGTGGAGATAGGCCTCCAATCTTAAATAAAACACACCGACTGCTGTGTCTCACCTCATTGCTCCCGCCGGTGGGGGACTGCAGCACTCCCACCTACAGTACGGCGCTACAGGAAGCGGGCGTGAGCCGGAGCTAATTTACATTCGGTAACAGTTTCATAGAGACCACAGTCGTGAATTTACATGACACAAACACAAACACGCTGCGATTCCTTGGACAGACTTTGAGTTTAATATAATTTTTTTATTTAAATGTGTCTTTGCTTGTGTGTGTGTGTGGTTTTAGTTTGTTTGAAATGGTTCCTCATCTCCTGTCATTGTTCATCCTTGCAAAAAACTTTCCTATTCAGGTTGAATAAGCTTTACATGAAGACGAAAAAACTCCAGCGGTGTACAATTCATTAGAAGACAGTTCGGTCCCAGGTGTCAGGTGGATGTTTTAATATCATTTTAACACCTATAATGAAGATATTTATAGAGGCTGATGGGGGGAAATAAAAGGAATGCAATGAGTTTTTATTTGAGTCCTCCATCCTCGTTTTTTTCTTCTCGCCAGGTGTCAGATCGCTGCGACTACGTGTACGTAAACGGCAAGGAGGCGCGAGGGAAAAGCAGGGTGACGCTCAACTTTACTTACGGCTTCCTGAGCGCCCAGCTGGAGATGAGCGTGTGGATGCCCCGCCTGCCCTTGTTCATCGACGTGGCCGACCCCGAGCTCAGCCAGATCAAAGGCTGGAGAGTTCCTGTTACTACCGGCAACAGGAGGTGAGGCCTGACCAGCTGCCGCACATCTGCTGTTGCTGGAGGTCCTGTTGCCTTGATTACGCACGAGGATGCAAAAAAGAAAACATTTTCAAGCACGCAGCTAATTGAGACAGAAATGCAATGCGGTGCTGTTGCCTCGTTAAAGTCAGGGTAGTGGGAGATGTATACCAGAAAAACTGGTGCAAAGCCAATACTTTCTGCGTCCTGTCGTGACATTTTTCATCCAAGACCGATGCACAGAGCTGAGTGTTTACCAAACATCAAGGCGACCAAATCTTGACTTTATGTTTGCAAAGCTAACCACCGCCCTTCCTTTACCCCTATAGATCTGAGTTAATATTACATCAGGCTATAGCGTGCCAAACAAATTTCTTTTTATTGCTCTTTGCGAAGCCAAAAGTGTCAACGGACGTTTTCAAGGCCTCATCTGCGACTTCTGAGCAGATTCAGGCAGAGGAAGTGAATTCAAATCATTTTTCACCGACGCGCCTCTCGATTTGTAGCGTTTCTCCATTTCTTACATGTTCGTGAGCGGTGTGTTTTCCTACTTCGGCAGCTGATTAATGATTCAGTGAAGACGCTACAAGCAAAAATACAGGTTCGCAAACTTAATAATTAGGTTTTTCTGACACTGTTCCTGTTTCCTGAGCTCTAATACAGTATATATGTTGTCAGTAACAACGTGTGCGTTGGGTGCATTAGTGGGCAGGGCAGTGTGGAGGCGGCACAGTTGCCCCGGAGGCAAAGGTTAGTGGGATTTCACTCAATACTTACAGTAAAGTCATTATTTCCCGCTCGATATTTGCGATGACGGCCGACTGATGGGCTGTCATTTCCCCAAAACGTTCAATAGGCAGACACAAGGTCAGGATGTTTTGATCGTGATTGTACAGACTTGACGATAAACGAGTGCAGATTTGTGTGTTAGTGTGGCAGAGGGAGAGCATCACAGCCTGACATCTGGTTTTACACTTCAACTCTGTTTACATCTTTTAAAAAAATGTATTTATTGAAAGCCTGCTTAAAAGCCGTGCATATTCATGAGGGATCCTCGTCTCTGCATGTTTTTTTTTTATTCTCTGGACTGTAAGACTTGTAATCAGTTAACAGTAATACAGTTTAATTAACACTTGTAATAATAGCATTCAATGATGCTAATTAGCGCCCTGGCAACCCCGTAAAAGGCACGATGGCTCAAGGGTTGTTGAAGGGCTAATTGAAAAGTGGAGTAACCACGGCGAAGGAACTAAACATAGAAAGTTTTTTATTTGTGTTCAAGTGTTTTTGGAAGTTTGATTTTTGAAAAAAAGAGCAATTAAGCAAATCACAGACACGATAAAAGCTGTAATTTTAAACACTCTTTAAATCAAATCAAGGATCAGACAAATACATTGATGTGACCCAGAGGTGTTTATCTGCTGCAGGTGGAAGGCCTGTGCGGTATTGATAACCTCCCATGACAGCAGAATTCAGCTGCTTTTTGCTGTCTGGTGTTGAATCGCGCCGATTTAATTCAAGCAGCATTTCCATCACGTGTTAAGCTCTGACCTTAGGCTATATAAGAATGATGTTTATTTGCTCTTGACAGGCGCTTTCTGCCTGCAGTGTAAAAAACATATCCACCAAGCCTCCAGCACACCTGTGGTGCGGCGCGTGGCCGACCAGCTGTGTGTATGATAATTATATGATCATTGCTGAGGGGTTTGAGGATGGTTCCCAGCTTAACCTCAATCACCCACAAACAAACCACTCAGCCGTGGGATCCTGGTTAATTTAACTTAAATTCATTTAGAAGTAAAGGTCACCCAGCATGCGTTGTGCCTCTGCAGCAGCAACAACCGCAGCTCTCCACTGATTTTTTTTTTTTCTCCTTCAGTTGGCCGGCAGTTCACATTGCAGATTAACTGAATCATTTTGTAGCATCATTGTATGCAAAATACTGGCGGCAAGGAGAGATAGCCGGCCCGGATCAGTCCGAAGGTTGGGAAAAACAGTAATTATGCGCCGGTCTGTCCGGGAGTGCTACAAATGCTACAAATAACCTCAGCAAATGTAATTTTTTAGCTCTTGTGCGGATTAAACAAACAAAACATGAAATATGTATACTGCTCACAGTCCTTGTGCTAAGCTACGCTACCTGCCTGCTGGCTGTAGCTTCACAATCAGTAAACAGGTTTTTGTTTTTTAAAGTTGTGCCACCCTGTTTAACCCTCAGCATGAAGCATGTGACCGACTCTGCTTTAATTGTCAGATCTACGTGGGACAGCGAGGAAGAGGAGGAGATGAGGAAGGGCCGGGGTTGCATGTTGCAGTACCAGCACTCGTCACTGAGGGTGCTCACGCCCTTCGTAGCGCAGCCCGACGCCGAGGTGCCGCCCGACCCGCTGACCGGGGAGGAGCCTGTTGAGTTCTTCCTGGGTCCCGATTGGAAGGTAAAACCTCACATTGAACTTTTTATTCACTCCTGTCAAACTTTTACTCACCGTGAGCTTATTTTTCACTGCAACATAAAGTCCTACACCTCGATGGAAGCAGCACGGCAATGGCCAGAAGTACAAGGATACACAAATTGTAGTTGTAATGCCATAAATCATAAACAAAAATGAAATTAGAATTTCTGTGATTATCTGTTTTACAAAAAATGAAAAAAACTGGAATCGACATGTACAACTTTTCCCCACATGTGTTACCATTACTGGGAGAAGTGGCTGCTTTTCACATGAAATTAATATTTTAATGCTTACATTTTTCATTAGCTTCATACTTCTGCTATCTGCAGTGAAGCTGAAAACTGACAGACTTTATGTCACATGACTGTTGGTCACAGGTGAGCGGCTTCTTAGGGGAGGAAGGCAGATGTTTCAGGTTCAAGCAAATGGTTTTTATTTTACACAAGACATGCAGTTTTGGTTGAATTTCCAGACCGAGCGTGAAGCAGAAGCTCTCCATCTGCATTTGTGAGTTGAAATCAAGGTCACGATGGCCTTGCAAGCATAAGAGATGGTGTCGGGATGGAGAGGAATGGTCAAGAGAAGAAGAGGAGGAGAAAACACTCGCCATGTTTAGATCACACACCCTCAGATATTAATAAATTCAAATGTAATGGTGACCAGGATGTTCTGATTGGCTTTTAAAATGAATGGGTTGTGGCTGTTTCCAGGGGAAGGAGGAGAGTTTGGGAGAAGTTTGCATCGGTATATAAGCAGCATCGTTCAGTTAAATCCTGATTCTTTGTGCAGCTTCTGTGTTAAATAAACATCTTTCATATCAGACTGTTTGGAAACTTGTTCTTGAAAACTTTTTTCTAGACTGCAGTAGTTGATCTGAAAGGGATTTTTCTGTGACTACGTCTAACAAAGCTGCTTGACCGTCGTTGGCCCGTAGCAGGCGGACTGAGTCACAACAGAACGGCGCTTCACTGATTCCTAATTCAAGCACTGTCAGAGACTTCAAACTCCAAAGATCCAGTCTGGTGTTACACGTTTCCAGGTTCTCATAATTGGTGTAATTTTGGCATTTCATAAAGACAACATGCCTTTCAAACTGGCTGATGAGTTTTG
>NW_007578122.1:370477-385531 GCF_000690725.1 Stegastes partitus | reverse complement strand
GTTTTCATTATTTGAACGTCATCATCGTCTTTCGGAGGACACTTTCCTGTTTGTTTTTCCTTATGGAAGATAAAAGAAAGCTGAATTTCCTGTTTTGCCAAGTAAAGCTGTCAATTTATCTAAACACAAAAGCAAACATTAACAGCGGACAGGGGTGGGATTCTTTATTTTTTAAGTGTCTACTTTCAGCTCGTGTGCTGCCGGAACATAATAATTAAGATAAAATAGAAGGATTCCTGGATTCTTTGCAAAGTGTGTGGGATTATTAATGATTTTTGGAAATCACTTTTCTAGACGTGTTAATCGAATTTAATTTATTTGTCTCTTTCGTGTGATGTTTGGTAATTAGCTGTTTCGTTCTTTGTCTCCTGGCAGGAAGCAGTGGTGAGCTGCTGGGTTCAGTTCAGCGACGGTGCAGTCACTCCGCTGGACCTCTTCGACCGCAGCGTCTACTCCCTGACGGTGTCCACTCCAGACGAGAAGGTGGCCACGGTGCGCCGCACCCCGCAGTCCACGTTCGTGGTAGCGCAAGGCGAGGGCGAAGGCAAGGGGGCGCTGGTGAGGGTGGAGCTGAGGATCTGTGAGGAATGCCAGAAGTCTAAAAGGAAGAGCAAGCTGGCGGTGGGCACGGCGCTCCTCAAGATCAACTTCCAGAGTCGCGGCAGAGTCGTAGCGCGAGAAGGCGGCGCCGACGGTAAAGACAGCGGTGCCTCGGAGTTGGTGGGTGAACTTAAAACAACAGTTACGTCCCAGGGCGGTGGGAAGGATGTGAATAAGCTGTTACTAAGGAGCACAGCGAGAGAGAGCGCTGTGGCAGAAACTACCACCTCAACCACGTTTTCAGCCAGAAACATGCAGCCGCATGTTGTGTGGATCGGGATGACAAGCAAACCTGCACGAGTCACCACCAATCCTGTTGTTACCACGGCTTTTACTACGGCTATGACCAAACCGAGTACAAAACTGAGCACTGCCGTACCTGTAGCAACAACGGCAGGTGTTTTCAGCAGAGGAGAAGGCCAGAGGAGAAGCTACGGGAACATGCTCGACATCCCTAATTCACCTCTTAGCAAAGACATTCCTAAAGCAGAAGTGACACCAAAGAAGGAGCCTCCCAAATCTAAAAGTCCAAAAGTAATCGAAAGCGACCTCATTAAGACTTTCAGAGCCATGTCGGACTTGGAAATTGGCATGTATACGCTGGTGGGGGTCTCCTGTGTGGCTCTCTTAGCTTTCTTTATCAACTGCGCTTCGTATAATCTCTGCTTCCGGAAGCAGAAGACCCCCATACAGGCCGGCCCAATCCCCAGCGCTGACCCAAAGGACCACAAGCACGACTGGGTGTGGCTGGGGGGCGGCAGTCGCAGCGCTCCTGCCCCCGGCGCCCCGGCTCAAGTGTCCACGCTGAAACGCGAGTCCCACCGCCCTCTGGAATCCCGTCATTCCATCGATTCGATGGGCGCCCGCGGCCTGGAGAGCGCCCTGCCCACGGTGAGCGCCCCCGCCGTGCCGGAGAGGACCGCCACGCTGGGTCGCAGCAGAACCAGCTCCCAGCAGCAGCACTTCCAATCAAAGGCGATCGACCCGATGGCGAACCGCTCGGCCACTTTGCTGGCGAGGCCGCACCGCAGCGATCCGCTTCATTCCCCCACCAGCAAGAGGAACCAGGTCCAGTTCACCACCTTCACCACGCTGGACATCAAGCACTTGGCCGCGCTCAAGAAGAACGGCGTGGACTTGAACTGGGCCAACCAGCAGAAGCAGCAGCACGAAGCCCCCGCCGAGCCCCAGACACCTTTACCTGACATGCCATGGCCTGTCGTGACGCCTCTCGGAGAGCCCCAGTGAATCCGTCGGAGGGTGTCGGTGTTTGTAAAACGTCTACACAGAATGTTCTGCCGGAGAAGACTGAAGGAAAGGAAGCGAGCTTTTTGATAAAAGAGAAATCCCTTTAACGGATGTATTTATTGAGATTACAGAAAGGACATTTTATATTTACAAGAAAAGTGCGTGCAAGCCTGTAAATACGTAACGATGTACCCACGAAGGCCGACGTTTAGCAATACCGTGTTCATTCATTTGCATGATTTAATGTACTTATGTCCTGTAAATACACATATATCCATACTATTTTACTTATTTCTACATTTCTAAGTCGAGACAAATGAATTTTCGTCTCCTTTTCATACAACTCTGTTGCCCTTGTAGAAACAGACATTGCTAGATGACAGGGTAGATGCAGTACAGGCAGAATTATTTCATGTAATTCTATTCTTTTCCAGCCTTTTGTACTTTTTTTTTCTTCTTCTTCTTCTTCTTCTTCTAGGGTTCCTCCAGAGAATACCTGAGGAGTCTGTGCAATTTGTCAGAGAATATGCAACATTTATCAAGTTATTTTGAGCAATCTGTCACCGCAGTCTTCACTAGATATTTATTCAAATCAAATGCATGCTATGCAAATGTAGTCTGTGCAGAGTTTGAGATGGACATTGTTTGAGGATTTTTATTATTTTTTTTAAAACACAAAGTTACCCCGGCCTTCAAGGCTTCTCCCGGGGACCCTGCTTCTACAATTTGTACAACCGTCTAATCTCGGTCTCTTGACACAGTGCAATACATATTCAGTTGTAAGATTTTTCATGTGTGACTGAAAAACGATGATGCCTTTTCTATGTAACGTCCTCCTATTTTTAAACCAAAACGTGATGTGTATTTCCTACGAGATTCTATCAATAAAGAACAAATGGATGCATTTGCTATAGCTGAAATTCAATTGAATGTTGTTTTTTTAAAAATATTCGCAGGAAAGCACGCTGAATGGTTTGGATTATCGGATGAAGCTTTGCTATGAATGAGTGGGATTTAATTATGTGTAATCACGATTGAATGCGATTCGAGGCTGATGTCATCATTCAGCGAAACGTCACACTGACAGCAGCGACGCATCTGCCAGAGCTGTGATTCTGCACTAAAATAACTCCGACAGTAAGAGAAAACTGGGAAGAAAGGAAGCGATCCTCGTTTTGTTTGCCTTCATTCTGTCCCCACAAATAATTACAGGCGTTTTGTCTCGCTGATCCGAACACGTGGTCATGTTTCTCCGTCCTCCTTCCGGCGTCTCGGCGGTGACCGCGGCTACACTTCTCGAAATTACATTCGTCGAGCCGCGATGCATAAACAGCGTCCCCAGCTTAAAGAAGCCGAGATAATCTGATGCCATGCACCTCAGGAATTGGCAGCTGTGGATATGACAGCGCGCGTCATCACTCCCTGCTGCACAACAGCGTCGGCTGGATTTAGAGTGTTGATAAAAGCAATTTTAATAACTTCCCCCCAAATTCTCTACCTACAGGCCCGCCGGTTTTCTTTCTATTTTTTTTATTTTTTTCTTGTATAAACTCTCTCCCGATTCCAGCTGATTTATCTGTCCAGCAGCGGTAGGAAAAGTAAACAAACTCGTCTTGGAGATAAGCAGGCCCGGCATCTTTGATTGTGGACCCGCTGTATCATACAGGATGGAGAATTCGGGACTCAAAAGTTCAGACACAGAACTGATTAAGATATAAAAAGCTGCACGGTTTGTATGACAACAACGCAATAACAAAATACGTGTCGATATGCTTCCTAGCTGCTATTTTGTTTTGATATCTTCGTCCAGTTGGTCTCCCACAGGTGAAACGAACATTATTTAAATGTAGAAGAAGCATTTGGCTCCATCACAAATTTTTAGCAGAAATCTTCCATTTAATTAAACTCATCATACAAGCTGTAGCTGCAGAAATAGTCTGTCTTGAGTGATTGGGAAGCGGCATTATAAAGTATAATTCCGGTTCCATTATTTTGGCAATAATCCATCGAGATGCATCGACACAGCAGCCAGGACTGCTTTGCATATAATGAAGTATGTAAATTGTGCGAGTTTACAAACAAGACAGGAGTGGAGTCCCTCAGTATCATTACAGCTGGATCTCTAATCTGGCGCATCAGCTTCCCTGTTGACAGATTGGGGTCATTGTGTTGGGAGGATTAGTGTGCATTAGTGGGTCGTCTCCGTGGCACAGCGCTGGTAATGTAGGCCAAAAAGAGACAAGGTCGCGTGGTCGCAAGTCTGCTTCCTCACAGGTCGGACACATGGTCCCAGACGGAGGGAGGCGTCTGTGGGAAGGTGGGAGTGCAAATGGAGAAAATAAAAAAAAACAACATCACTTGTGAAATGTGCTGTATGCTGTTAAAACATAACGAGGAACTGTGAGGGAATAAAAAAATCTCTTTACGGTGTCGCGTACACGATTTGAAGTCCATCCGTTCATTAGCTTTGCCCCGTAGAGGGTCGCAGGGGGGGTTGGAGTGGAGCTTGTTGCACCTGTGATTGGATGAAGCCACCAGTTCATCTAACACAAAGAGGCACACACTCACACCTACGGCCAGTTTAGAATCACCAATTTGCCTACTCGCTGTGGAAGCGAGCCGAAAACCCAGGAAGGCAACGGACAAACACGCTACGGCGTCTCGTCTACAAAACATCATCAACACTTCTAGCAGACCTTCCAGGATGCATGTTCATGTACTTTTCATGCATGTGTTTGAGAGTTAAAAGAAAAAAACACATGATGCAGATTTCTGGCGTCTTCAGTTTGAGTTAAGAGGAGTCTGGGTTGAAGAAGTAATGCAGCAAAAAAATTAAACGAAGGCAGCGTTAACCATAGTTGGTGCCCCCGTGTTCTTTAAGAAAGTTACTGAGAGAAGCTTTGAATGCTGTCTTTGCATTAACTCTTGCACAACGTGGCTCCAACAGCAGCAGCAGCAGCTTGAAGTTCTTTGAAAGAAAAACTGATTCTTCAAAGTAAGAAGATACGACAGCGTTGATTGTTGATTCTCTTAATATCTTAGGTTGGTTTTTGCCTTGTAATCACACAGATTAGGTTCAGGAAGCTCACAGCAGGAAGCAGGGGAGCTTGTGTTCATACGTTTCACATCTATTGTTTCGTCTGATTAACTGGATGGTATTAAAAAAATAGTATGTTTATATATATTTTTAAAAAAAGAGAGCATAGGCATAAAGGCTGACGAAGATAGACGAAAGCAGACCTTCACACGCAGACTTCAGTCCTTAAACGAACAAGGAGATGAGAGATAATACGCATCACAGGTGGAGGGAAACTCAAAACTGTATGGCAGCTCATTAGGACAAAGTATATGTGCTTCCCCGCTACACTCGCTGCTGTCATCGCTCGTCGGCAGAACGTCAGTGCTCAGTGTGAATCACAGGATAATGTCACCGATTTCCCAAAGAATGGGGACTAAATGCAGAAGAGAAGATCTCTGTGTTAATGAGGCAGATTGCGGGGAACAGCTTTGTCAGAGCAGAAGGAACGGCCCTGAACGTGATACCAGCGGCTTTGCGGAGGGCTTACAGCCGCGTTTTAAGCTGAATGCTGCTTTCGTTGAATTAGAGTGTTAATGTGTTGGTGTTGAGGAAAAGCGTAGTGCTCACCGTGTTTGCCATCTTTGTGGGGCACGTTGTTGGGAGTGCGTTTGGTCAAAAAGTATTGGACGGATAAACACCATAGTTACTATGGTTTATCCAAGACTCTGAATTTCGACTGGATCTGTCTCAGTGAAACCAAACCCGACAACAAAACAACAAGAGGAAAAGTTAAGGGAAGTATAACAGCAGTAGGATTTGTCGCCTTAGAGGTCATCAATGTCTGTACAAAACTTAGAGCCCAACAGGTCAAAGTATTTCACTGAATAAATGAAAACTTTAAGCTGCCGATGCACTACTGGAAACAGTCAGAGGCTCCCTATAGGTCCATACAGCTGCAAGTCAAAATTCAATCTACCCAAACCAAAAATGTCAGCATCATCGTGGTGCTGCTGGAAAACCTTGTCATCAGAGCAATTGTAGGAAGTTGTACTTTGGAGACCATGTAGAAGCCAATAACGTAAGAACGGCCAATAACCTAATATCTTTTGGTCAATAATGTAATATCGGTTCGGGACTTTTATTACGTTATTGGCCTATTACATTGTTATTGGCTTCTGCAGACCATGAAAAATTGTGGCAGTTTTTTTTTCTGCACTTGTTCAGATGTTTCAGTCAAATTGCCAATAACTATCCATAATTATTTTATTTATTTATATATTAATCATACTGATTTTATGTTGGTGTTGTGTTGTTTTTTGGTGTAGCAATTTCCCTGAGGTCTTGTACCGAAGGGATTAGTAAAGTTTTATCCTAATTCTAATTCTAATTAAGCATAGAGTTAGTTTTTACTTATTTAGTTTAACCTGAATGTGGCTGATTGGAATTATTAGGGAAAAAAAGCTGTGGTTATCAAAATTCTTTCTATTTGCTAAACACCAGAATAATGAGAGAGAGAAAGTTTTTTTTATTACTTTCTTCAAAGTCAGAAGTTTCCATCCATCTCCTCAGTATCTGGTAGCGTTGCCTTTAAACTGCATGACTTGGGTCAAACGTTCTGGGTTTCCTTCCACAAGCTTCTCACAATAGTTTGATGAGTTCTGGCCCATTCCTCCTGACAGAACTGCTATAACCAAGTCAGGTTTGTTAGCTCTGTGTTTGAGGTTTGCTTTAAAATACATCCACAGGTGAGCCTCCAATTAGCGCAACTGTTGCCAACGAACCAATCAAAAGCTTCCAAAGCCATGACATCATCATCATCATCTGGGCTTTCCCAAATAGTTTGAAGGCATCTCAGTGGATGTAAACTTCTGACTTTGAAGAAAGTAATTTAAAAATTCTCACTAGTCTGGCGTTTAGCAAATAGAAATCATTCTGCTGATCCTGACTGACCTTAAACAGGAACAGTTTAGTCTGATTTAATGTCAGATAGTGAGAAAACGGTACACATGAAGTCACATTTAATAAAAAAAGAAACTTTAGCTACTAATAGCTTCTTCTTTTTCAAACATAAGTAAGTAAGTAAATGGTGTCTGACCTCATGTTAATGTTCTTTAAAAAGGACTGTGTAGAATGAATGAGTCAGATGAAGGCTGACACAAGTTCTGTCTAATATTAGCCATAAAAAAAAGTACACAGTGAGCTTGTGCTTTTGCTGCAGTTCAGTTTGAACATATCTGTGTCTGTATATGAGTAAAATTTAAAGCATGATATAGCTTAGAGGAAACCTTTGTCTGGGTACATCAGCCACAACATTGAAACCAGCTGCCTATTAATGTGTAGCCCTCTCTTGTGCTGCCAAAACAAGCTCTTGAGGCGTGAACTACAGTTTCAGGAATTACATGGAGTATTTTAAATTTGGCAATGCACTAATTATTAATTTAACGTAATGTGAGCATCCAAAAAGTAATGTAATGACAGAAACCTTCCACAATAAGAGCCTCTTCTCTTCTGATTCTTCCACTAATCAGAACCACAAACTACACCTTGATTGTTTTTTGTTGATGACACCAAGAGTTTGTTACGGACAGTTTTGACAAAACCTGACAAATAATAAATGGACGCTCAAATTTAACTGATACATTATTTAATATATTCGATGTTAGATCTCAATTAGTGGCAATTAAGATCCTTAACATTTGGTTTCAGGGAATAAATAAACACACAAGGGAATAATAAACGATAAAAGGAACATCATTTGCAATAAATAAACAAAAAGATAAAGAATCTAGCCGTAAATTCACCTTACAGCTGTGACCGACAGATTAAAATATTCTACATTTATTTATAGCGCTGCTGCCACCTTTGACTCGTCACCTCCAGCACAGTTCTTTAATCTGTGTTTACTTTCTGAGGCTTCCAATGCACACATCTAAACCCGGTCACAAAAAAAGAATAGAAAAATCCATGACAGACTTTTCTTTTCCTCTGCTGTCTCATTAAGAAAACATATTGGCTGATTGCCGTTTTGCCCTTTTTATGAGCCGCACGCTTGCAAAGCTGCACCCAGAAATAATAACGTTTCTACCTTCAAGAAAAATAAAATGATGGGACCGCACAGGAAGTCAGACGCACCGTGGCGACATTAAAGGTGTTTGTAATGGAATAGTTGCATTCATCCCTGAGATAGCTGCAGGGGCCCCGTCTGATTTCTTTTTATTTTTATTTTTTCCCCCCTTGCAGTTACTTTTCCAGCTCATTTCAGGTCTGACGAGTTGGACGTGTGCGTTAGAAACATACTTGGGGAAGCGGGCCCGGCTTTGACAGCACATGTCTGTGTGGGTTCAGGATGAAGATGAAGGAACACGTGTGACAGGTTGCTCGGGTGGTGTGGAGGAGCTTCCTGGAGCAGACGCTTTAAATATTTTCTGTTTTGTTTAGCTGACAAAACACTTCGTAGCAGCAGCAGCAGCAGCAGCAGCGAGCATCAGTGTTGCACCCATTTGTTTTAAAGATGCGGTCTTGTCCTGGATACAGTAAACACTCCTCTATCCATTTAATCCTTGACAACTATTACATCCCTCCCCTCTCCTCTCCGTCTCTCTCCTTCTCTACTTGATTCTTGCTTCACACTTTATACACATGGTGCATTCATCTTGCCCACAGCCCTTAAACAAAGACTGCCTGTCTTGCTATTTCCACCCCGCCTCTCTTTCCTGCCCTCACACCTGCCACTCTCACTGTATGCGCTTGATATTTTTTTCCCCCTCAAGTTCTTCTTTTTTTTTTTTTGTATTTGCTGACACCGTGTTTTTTCTCCAGAATATATCTCAGCGTCTGACACAAAGTGAAGCCAGAGGATTTAGGGTTCAATTCAAACCGAGCCTCTAAATGGGTTTTCAATCATCGCATTGCATTTCTGGAATATTTCTTTTGTTTTAGTTTGGAATTGTGTACAGAAGTCATTTAGCTCTAAGTTAAAATAATAAATAAAACAGAAAGAAGGTGATAAATTAAAAGAAAAAAGGTGTTTGGACAACTTTAGAGCCACTTACACAGTCAGATTCAGTGGTGTGTTGAGTGTCGATTCAAAAAGAAAATATATTTTCCTCTCATTTATTCAGGATTTTGCTTAATTTACTTTCTCTTTAAATGTCATATTCAGTGTCTTCATTCTGGTTTGCATTTGACAGTTTGTTTTATTTTTAGGAAACTTTTCCACAACCTATTTCTGACTCAATAATGTGAGAAAATATTATGGTTAACAGGGATTTTTCTGTCTATATGGATAGCCAAAGTGTGACCTACATGCTCATTCAGACAGACAACAATCACACAACTCGGTCCACCATGTTTATCTTGACTGACAAAGAAAAATGGTGGTGCAAAATAAAAATACAGTGAGATAATCAGAGCTAAAATGCACATAATTATTGTTAAAAAAGAGCAGATTGAACAATTTATTGCTAATGATCATTTAATCATAATACAAGGCTTCTTTTGTCTTTGATTCTGCACACTTTCATTGTCAACAGAACAAAATGTGCACGTTATATCAAGCCTCACATGTGACATACCTAATCTGGTGCTAAATACAGCTTTCTGCAAATATTTGATTATATCTTTTCATGGGACAACACTGAAGAAATGACACTTTGCTACCATGTTAAGTCATCAGTGTACCGCTTGTATAACAGCGTCCCCTGTCCCCTCAAAGTAACTCAGTACAGCCATTCATGTCTGAGCCGCCGGCAACAAAAGTGAAACACCCCCAAGTGTCCAAACTGGGCCCAATTAGCCGTTTCCCCTCCCCGGTGTCATGTGACTCGTTAGTGTTACAAGGTCTCAGGTGTGAATGGGGAGCAGGTGTGTTACATTTGACGTTATCGCTCTCACACTCCTTCACGCTGGTCACTGGAAGTTTAACATGGCACCTCAAGGCAAAGAGCTCTCAGAGGATCTGATAAAAACGAACTGCTGCTCTGCATAAAGATGGCCGAGGCTAGAAGAAGATGAGAGAACGGGCCTCGTCATGTGACGTGCTGTATATCAGTCGCAGCGTTTTGAGAAGGTTGTCGGTCTGCAGTCGCTGGTATTGTTCGTTGTGATTGCTAATAGCGCTTTAAAACCAGTAGAAGAACTTTGCTGACACTGCTGCGCCGCATAGTAGGGAAAAGATTTAGCACGTCCCAATTCATACATTTCAAAACCACCAGGATGTTTCTACTACATCGGCCGAGCCAGTGAAATTTTCTGACCCACAATCCTTTGCACATTTATGCTACGTGCATCCCATTTTGTGCCTTAGCTTGTGACAGATACGATAAGAGCACCTGATGAAGGTTTAAGGTGCGTTGTTATGATGGAATTGTGTTCGTACTGAACGCAGCGGTATGTAAATGGTATAAACGATCTGCACTTATGCAACACTCTCCTGCCTTAGTGGCACTCGAAGCGCTTTACTATGTTCACCCACACACACTCACACACACACACCAGTGGAAGAACGGAGTTGGGATTCAGCGTCTTGTGTCTATGGACTCTTCAACATGTGAAAGGAAACAGACACCTTGTGATTAGAGGACAATCGGCTTGAGCCACAGATGTACTCAGGTTTGTATGTGTGTACTTTGTACTGGACTGAAAGGAAAAATATATGATTTAGAATGCAGCCTTGAATTGACCAACTAGACCAGCGACGTAAACACACTAAACTCAAGGAACGATGTCGAGGCTTTTTGCAATAAAGATGATAAACCCTTTTCTTTACAAGTAATAGATCAGGCTGGGAGTGAGAGAGTGCACATCGGCTGCATCTTTACGGTGTGTTGACAACTTTTAAACAGCTGTTCTCTCTGACAACACTTTTGGAAACCAAATTCTGCATTTAGGATTTGCAGGATTTGAGGTTATCCAGGTAACTTCAGGTTTACCTCCAGGTCAACTACGGTTACCTTCTTACCGGGGCACATCTTCCTGGAATTCAGCACAAGGAATCGAGAGAGCATCGACGATCCGGCAGAGCTCGGTGTGCGGATAGCGAGAGGGAAAGTTTTCAAAAGCTGCATGCAGTTTCAAAGCCGGTCTGCTTTTTTTGCAGAGCGATGTAATCCTAAAACAGAAGCTGATCAAAACACCAAAGCCTTACATCCTGATTGCTGACCTCATAAGACTCGCAATAAGCCTGTTTATTGATCATGATTTTACATGTGTTCTTTGCTTACTCTTAATGCCGTTTAAGCAGCTGAAAGAATGAGACTGAACAGCCAAAGGAACAGGACTTAATGTGAGATTACTGAATTCATCCTCCACATCACCATGAAAACAGTTGGATTTTTATTGCTGGATTTTTATATTCGTTAAATTTGTCTTTTTGTTCGTATAACAGGGACGTCATCTGTAATCTTGCAGTCTTGTGATGCATGATGATAATTAAACTGACTCTTGAATAAGAAACACCAAGTTTTGTTTTATTTTCAGCTTTCCTTTATGACTTCTTGTATCGGTTTACGATTACACTTTGCTCCTCTTGTGAAAAATGCATAACCTTAAACGTGCTTACACGTAGCCTTCCATATGATACGAGAGTCATTCCACTTAGTGCTCTGAATCATGCTTTTATTTTCCCTTTTTCCTCGCTTAAACACTGCGGGGCTGCAACTAAAGCAATAAAACCGTCTTACACGTCAGGAAAATACAGCTAAGTGACGTGTTTTTAAAAAAATAGAATACACAGTTATATTAATAGATGTACTTGTGCCGTGATGGTTTGGTAGCGATATCGGTAAAAAGACAGTCTGCAGTTTTATTTGCAGGTTTCCCTTTTGTTTTAGCTGCTGCAGCTACGATCAGCCATGAGATTAAAATCTTTTATTTCTCCTATATCATGGTTTGTACTTTGTAAAATATGTCAGTCTGGTTGTAATTGGTCATCTGTTGGCAGAGAGATGGATTCACAAACCCTGGGTCGACTGATAACCAGCTCCATAAGACAACTTATCCTGATTTGTTAGGCTAAGTGAAGCCAGATAATGAAATGAAACCCTGGATATGTTGGACTCTCTCACCTGCACACAGAAAAAAACAGGAGAATGAGTGTTTCCTGACCAGAGACTGGAGACACGCCTTCCTTCAATGAGCACCTGGACCTCAGTCATTGGCTCACAGCAGATGGGAACTCCCTCCATCTACCACACCCTAAAACACTCCCAGGTGGAGCCACTCAGTGTGAGGATACGGGCCTACTATGGCTCGTACCAGTTCATGTCCAAGCTAACGTTTGAACTCTCGCAACCTGGTTCTTCTGGTGTTTTGCTGCTGTTGCCTCAAAACAACTCGTCTGCTCGTCATGATCAAGAGTCCGTCTGAAAGGCTTCCTCAGTATCTGATGCCAGTGATCACAGCTAACTTCAACAAAGGTAGGCTGCTGCTTGTGTGTTTGTTTACCTGGTGCTGGCCAATGTTGCTCGAATGCTGCTTGTTTGGTGATGTCTTGTGTTTGCTGTTTGACTCGCCAGCCCATGTGTACCTTTATTGGAAGCTAAATGTTCTGGTGGCAGACATTTCCAGAGGTGGAACAAACCAGCAGGAACACAAAACTAGTTCATCCAAGTGGAACACAGTTGTTGTTTTCAAAGTTCTCCGTTAAGCCTGTTCTTCACCCGCTATGACAAGACGAAATGTCTCCTGCGTGTCCTTGTGGAGGCATGTGGTTGTGCTGCTCTTTATTTGTCGTTCTGCTTTGCGGTGAAGTGTGTTGTCTGTGAGAAAAACAAATATTGAGCGTCAGTGTGCATAGAATTGGTTTTTAACCAGATATCCTGCTTGCTCGCCTCCTTTGCTGTGGCTGAATAGAGGCTATTGTATGTTTCCTGCAGAGCTGTAAACTCACATGTTGTTGCTGTGCATTCACAAGCTGTTTTTTTTTCTGTAATATTCACTTCATGGGAACCGTAACGCGCGTCTCAGCAGGATAAAGGTTGTCATGTTAACATTTTTTTTCACATGTTTATCCATCTTAGGAGTTCACTGGTATCTTCTCCTTGGGGTCAGAGCTTCATGGTGAGTGGGCTCAGCGGTTGGTCTCAAGAACCGTGGTGGGTGAGAGCTCGTGTTGAGCTCTGTAACAAATCCGGTGGGTTACAGGGGGAGAAAGTTTAGCGTTAACCCGAGGTTGTAGAATGGATATACTTGCTGTGTTTTCACAAAAATTACATCTGTTCCATTCAAGCTGTTTCACTGAAATGAGTAATTTTGCTGCAGAATCAAAGAAAGCATGCAGGGACTATTTTTTTAATTCACATTGACGCATTAGCTATGCATTTCAGCCGGTTCTGCAACACTAACCAGGAGGCATGAATGCATAATGTTGATTTGTGGTTTTACCGCCGCTCTGTGTCTTTCGTTCCCCGATGCTTTATCTCTGTCTCTCGCTTTCTCCCACATTCAGCTGGAGGCCACTTTGTTAATTGTGCCATGGTGCTAAACTTGTCTTTTCCAGGCCAAGAAGAACAGGCGATTCTATTTAGATAGCACTAATTCAGCAGTAGTCTGTTTACAGCAGCAGTCGTCCTGACTCATTTTTCTGCAGCATTGAAGTGGCAGTGAAGCACCGTGGGGCAAAGGCAGCGAGTGTCAGACCACACCTGTGGTGTGGAGTTCCATCAGTGGAGTTCATGCTAAGAGTTTGCTCTGGGGGAAGTAAAGAAATGTGAAGTAAAGTGATGCTGACAGCTTTTTCTGCATAATTTTCAGAGTGCCTAGATCACTACTGTTTGATTGACACATTGTATGGATTTCTTGTTTTTTTTTTTACATAATTTTTCTCAGCATTTTGCTTTTTATTATTGACAGGAACAGTTGAGATAAACAGGAAAGAGAGCAGAAGAATGACATGCAGGAAAGGCTGAAGGCTGCTTACTGTGGCTTTTTCAAGTTGCATATTCTAACATAGAGGAAGACGCTGTAAAGCCGCCGTTATGCTCGACGCATTGGTAATTTTGCACACAAATTGTGATGTCAGCGCAGCGGCATAAACTGCTGTACCTCCGCCTGAGGTGCAGTTGACTCGCTGCAATTTTGTCCTAAATGATAGTTGTCCCCCGCTGAAAAAGCGCACGCTGCTGGATCTACACTGCAGGAATAGCGACAGAAAAAGAAACAAACAGTGGCAGTTTTCCCACAGTTTTCTGCAGAAAGGCTTATCTTTTCCAATTGTTCCACAAAATCGCTCCACGAGTTCTTTGCAAACCAGGAATCCCTGTGCTGCTGCTGCTGCTGCTGCTGCTGCACAGACTCACGCCTCCAGCTTGTTCATTTTGTATACGTGCGAGCCACGGGCGCCGGGTCACACAAAGTGAACAGACACCGAGGCTTGCACTGTGCCAACACTAATGACGCCACCTTTGAAGCGTGCCATTGTGTGCGAAGCTGACATCAGTGAGCAAAAAAAACTCAGCTCGAGTGGCTCAGTGCCTCTCCACAAACATACATGCACAGTAAATAATAAGACGTCATAGCTTGTTTGCTCGCTACACAGTCTCTCCTCGCCGCTGCACCTTGTGCGGGCGTTCAATGACATTCGAGTCTTGTATTATCACTGTGTCAGACCATTTACACAAGCTGCGAACAGAAGCTGCAAATCGGTACATCGTGTTGCGACTGCAGGGTCATGCTACCAGTTAATTACTCACTCCTCGGAGAACCTTTTTTTTTTAATGTGGTACATATGTGGGACCTGATCCCAGAGAGGGTGGAAGCACAACATCGGCCGGATGCTGAGCTCAAGATGTGAGACAAAATAGCATCCACAGTAGTGGACAGTGAATGGACCTTAAGTGCTGCAATTTTATACCTAATGCCCATATTTAAATGCATACAATACACATTATAATGAGCATCATTGCTAAAAAATGTCTATTTTGGAGTTCAAACCTTAGGATCACTCGCAGAGCCCAAACAATAATGATCTTAACGATACATTTAGGTCATCACAGATAAAATTCAAGAAGCCATTATTGTCATTTTATTGTGGAATCCTTCTAAAGCACATAACAACAAAATGAGTGAAAAGAAAATCAGGATGTTGGCATCCGAACAGAAATGACCAATTTTAGGGTAATTTTACGGTAATTAAGAAAAAGTGTCACCATCAGAGAATTTATTATTAATAAACCTGAAGCTGGGCTGCA
>NW_007578122.1:363545-370113 GCF_000690725.1 Stegastes partitus | reverse complement strand
TTCGGTTCATATCTTACCTACATTTCTATAATCAATCAAATTCTCGTTACCTGTTTGTTAAAAAATTAAACCATACGAGCCGAACCAGGACCCCGCTCGGCCCTCTGAGCAACAGTTTGTGCGTAACAAAGCCGTGAAACTCGGCGGCAAACTAGTAAAACACACAACCCCACCTTCTCCCCCGCCCCCGTCAAAAAAATATAAAAATAAAAAAAAAATCCGTTGAAGAGTTTATTTAAAAAGCCCACATGTTCACCTCAGGCTTCCATCTGGCAGTATCTGCATCAGTGCACTTGTCACCAGAACTGATGGCTGCGCTGTCCACGGCAGCTTTTAGATCCTGAAGAAGACGTGTCATTTCGTAGGCATGGGACTTTGATTGTCAGCATCGCCGCAATCGCGCAGGATTGGTTTTGCTGATCAAGTGGCGACGTGCGGGGGCGCGCCCAGCAGGTGGCTGACTTCCACAGCCGTCTGATGTCTCGACTCCCACAGGCCGTCTGTGGGCTGGGTGTGTCGGTATCAAACGCTGCCGCACTGGATTCAGCGGCAGAAAGATGTAATTACATTGTGTTGCACGGGGAAAAAAAATGAAATGAAAGAGACAGACAGAGAAAGGGAGGATGGGAGGAAGGGAGGAAGGGATGGGGGAGGAGGAGAGGCAGAGAGGTCGAGAGAGAGAGAAATAGAAAGTTATTACCTTTGCAGTGACAACTCACTGTCAGAGTCGGAGGGACTTTGATGGTGGGCTCAGTGTGGATCTTTTTGATGTCAAATTGGAGATCTGAGGATCATTTATTCATGAGACTGCATCCCTAATGCTGACTGGCTGACAAAGTTGTTTGTAATTCTCGCCTTAGGCTTGTGTAGTGGCTAAATTGCGCTTAAATAATTTCTTTGATTCCTCATTGTTTCATGTTTATTTGGCTGCGGAGGATGAAGTTGTCACACTAATTCGCTCTTTTGATCTCTCTGCTCGCTACTGTACCTCGTCTCTCGGTTGCCCTTCCGCCGGCCGCCGCTTGATTCCCTGACCGCTTGTTCTCCGCTCGCACGCGAGTCTGCAGAGATGGCCTGGCGAGGATGTGGAAGTCTGTAATGTGTCTGATATGTCACAAGTCTCATTTGAGAGCTAGTTAGGTGCAGGGTAAAAATAGAAAAAGGGATGAGAATGGGAGCGCTGCACTCAGATGTCTGCTACTCAGCTGCTCAGTCAAACGGGAGCCAAAGCAGTGGTAGCATTAGCAGTCTGTCTGTAGTCTGTCACAAGGAAAAGTTACTCCCAAAACATATTTGGGACAGTGTAGCTGCAAAAAAAAAAAGTTCTGATTCTATCTACTAAAATATCACAGTTTTGCAAGTAAATTATATTCCGAAGAGTGATGGTGTCACTTTCTGGTCATGTTGTATTTGACAGATCAGTGAGTTTAAAGTCAAAATCCAGCTTTTATATGTTAAAGGTCACGTTTACAATAGCTGGGTATTTACAGAAACAAATCTATGTTGTCAAAAATAACATTGTTCACACCGGATCATTTAAAAAAATATCTTTGTTTCCACAAACCGGCATAAACACGTCGTTAAGAGCTGCTATGAGCTGCCAAACCTACAGGGGGCAGTGTAGAGGAGCATGAAGCCATGCTAGCCAATCAGAAGCCTGGAAAAAACACAGCAACCAGCAATCAGTCTTGGCAGGAGGAAAACTTGATGGAAAACTGCTGATCTAAAGATGGAGTTTTTCCAAATCTCCACTGTGGTCAGAGTTTTCAGATGTGATCGTTTTCGGTGACTTGTAGCTTCGTTAACGTGTAAACCAAAGACCTGAATGCATTGAAATATCAGCGCTACGTGTAAACGGGGCCTCAGTCCAACAGAAATTAATTTGCATATGTTTCCTGCCAATTAGCACACATACACTGATCTGCCACATAATTAAAACTAACCCCAGGTGACAGGTGAAGTGAATAACATCCATCATCTCGTTAAAACTCGCACCCTGGCATTCATGTGGATGCGACTTTGACATGTACCACCCACTAAAGTGTTACTCTAAACCAATCGCACCCAGCAGTGTAAACAGCACACGATGCAGCCTCAGCTCTGTGATAACTGCTCAGGAATGAATTGTGGTGTCAAAGGTGTTAACCCAATCTCCATCCATCCATCCATCCATCCATCCATCCATCCATCCATCCATCCATCCATCCATCCATCCATCCATCCATCCATCCATCCATCCAAAGCCGCCCAGACTTCCCAATCTGCACACACCACCTCCAGCTCTTCCAGGGAGACCCTTAGGCGTTCCCAGGCCAGTCGAGAGACATAACCTCTCCAGCGTGTCCTGGGTCTTCCCCGAGGCCTCCTCCCGGTGGAACACCTCCCCAGGGAGGCGTCCAGGAGGAATCCGAAGCAGATGCCCGAGCCACCTCAGCTGCCTCCTTTCGACGTGGAGGAGCAGCGGCTCTACTCCGAGCTCCTCACCCTATCTCTAAGGGAGCGCCCAGCCACCCTGCGGAGGAAACTCATTTCGGTCGCTTCTATCCTCGATCTTGTTCTTTCGGTCATTACCCAGATCTCATGACCATCGGTGAGAGTAGAAACGGTAAATCGAGAGCTTTGCACCTCCAAGCTCCCTAAATCTCAATCCAATCGTGCATCAGTAGGAGACACTGGAGCAAGCCTGATCTGTAAAGACCCTAACCTGCAACCCTCTGGACATCAGAAGAAGTCCTGTACCCAATATTAAGCAGGCGGTTTAATAGTGATGTATATACAACCAAACAAGTCTCTTAATTCTAACCATATTTGCATGAGGAAGCGACCTCATCCTCCAGCCACAGCCACAGAACAACCTGCTACACAAGTCAAACAAACTTGAACCCACATCTTGTCCTGCATCTTCATCGCCTTCAAGAAATGCTGCTTTTAATTCAGCTCAGCTAAAAATATAGATGTGGAAAGCAAACAGGCATTCAAAGCAGTTGTAAATGATTGGAGTTAGATGAGTGTTCATGAAGGTTTTGCATGTAAAGTCACTTGTGTCAAAGTCATTTCGCGCTTTAAATATCTGCTAATCACGTAGAGCTCGTTTGCTCTGCTGATTGACTCGATAAAGAATCAACCGCCGAAGTGTTTTGAAACTTCAAGTCATCAAGCAGCTTCTGATGTACAACGGCTTAAACTGCGTGTTTGAGTGTCTGATTGGAAACTTTTAATATTTACCACGGATCCATTATGTTTGCAGGGAATGCATATGGTTTTTAATTGAAGCATTCTTCTAGTCTGCTGTTGGGCCTTTCTTTTTTCAGACAACCAATTGGTATCTGGGGTATACAAGTCTTTCCCTGTGAAAGAGTCTGGGAGTTAACAGGCTTACTTGATGTGTGGGTATGTTCTTTAATCCTCTGGGATTCATAATGAAACATGACAAGTGGGAGCAGCTTGTCTTTGTGATGAGTGTCAGAAATCATGCTGACTTTAGTCGTGAAACCGCTCTTGCCTGTTTCGGTGGGCTACGTTGTTGTCTTTCCTCCTCTCGCTGAAGAAAGAAGGAGATTCACACATCCAGATCAAACAGACAGAAACGCCGTTTTTTTAATTGCGGCTCCGCTTCAAATCTTTAGAACGATTCTCTGCGGAGGTTCCTTCCAGTTCGTCGTACCTTCGCCGTAACTGAGCCGAGCTTGAATGTTTCGTGTCTTGATTGAAACTGGCAGCGGCTAGTTTTGTCCAGGTTTGGTCCATGAGGGGGGAACAAAATACCAGCTAACATGCCCAAAACTTAAACTGCATGCTTTACACTTTCCGCCCAGTATTCCCAGTCAGAGTGGGCGGGAGTGTTTAGTTTGTGTGAGAGGACACATTTCACCAACTGGAAAACACTTCAGTGTTCATGACATGACTCAGACGCCTTTTCTGAGAAGAGTAATCATCTTACTTAAATCCTGGAAGCACAGCAAGTACACATGTAATACATACAATACATATGAGGCAGTATTCATTATCCATGTGGTCTGAGCTAATGTGGACTCATTTATCTGACATTATCTCCTGCTTTTTCTGTCCACATGTCGCCCTTTCATCATGTATTTTCACCACTGTATTACTGTACACTAGACCAAGCTGGTGCTGTAGGAACTCTGGGCTACCATGAGAGGTTACATAAAGATAAACTTTATTGATCCCACAGTGGAGAAAGTTCCCCCGTTACAACAGCTCCAAAAAAAAAAGTGTGCAGTCAGTGCAAGAATAATTGGGAACACCCAGTGCAAATTGTAGGAAAGAAACAGAAACAGAAAACACACAGTGCAAATACTGCATGAGCCACAAGCTTTGTTAAGGAAAATAATAATAATAATAATAGACGATGTGATGTACCCACAGCGTGTGTTGCAAGAAAAGCCGTGTGCATTCAAGATTCAAGGTCTTTTATCGGCTACAAACACAGTTATACACGGTAGAACGCACAGCGAAACGCGTTGTGTACCTGTTCCACAGCGACACTATGATAATAATAAGATAAATAAGAATAAGGAATAAAACACACAAGAAGTAAAAAGAAAATATATATGAATAAATAAATGAATGAATAAAGCAAAAATAATAATAAGCTTGCTCACTAGTAATCTTTCTGGCCTTTAACCTGCATGGTTTGGTGTAAATGTCCTGCAGGGTGGGGCGGGCGGTTCTGATGGTGCCCTGAGCCGAGTGGACCATCCTCCTCAGGGCCCTGAAACCCTGCTGGGTGCTGCTGTCCATCTATGTGCTGTCACTCCCACCCAAAACACTCTCGCAGGTGTAACGTATCTCTACGTCCACCTGCAGTGTGTCTTCATTGGGAACAAAGTGTCCTGGTCTAAGTTTCTGACCAGGTACAGTAAACTCAAAACCATAAATCTGTTACGTTGAACAGTTTATTTGATGCGTAATGTCTTATAATCACCTCATCGACGAGCTCCTCTTGTTGGTTCTTATCCAAACTGTATTTTCTTTGTTTCTTGGTTCCAGTTTAAAATCATTCATTCATCATTTTGCAGTTGTTCCCACTGACGCTGTGAATGCAGCTGCAAGTCTGTTTTCAGAGCAAACTACCTTTTCCTTTTTTTTGTGCAGCTCCTTCAAGCGATTTTAGTTAAAAATCCGTGCTATTTAGAAAGCGTTGATGATCCTGTTGCAATATATTATGTGGATGGGACTCGCCTGCCTTGTAACCAAGAGAACAGAGGAGAGGTTTTTTCTGCTCATGTCCGTCTATCCGAACTGTCTGATATGTCAGATGAAAGTTTAAACAATGGGTAGTTATGCAAAGCTATCAAACAGTTGGGGCTGCAAGGTGGCACAGGCGGTAGCACTGTTGCCTCGCAGCAAGAATGTCGCCGGTTTACATCCCGGTGAGGACACCCGGGATCTTTCTGCGTGGAGTCTCCATGTTCTCGACTGCTCGGCTGGTGTGGCGTTCATGTTCTTCATGAGCTTGCGTGAGTTTTCCAGCAGCTCCAACAGTCCAAAGACATTCAAGTTGGGTTAACTGGTGGTTCGAAGTTGGCTGTAGGTGGGAGTGTGTGCATGGTTGGTTGTTGACCTGGGGTTTCTGGGGTTGCACCTCGACTTTCGCCCCACGGATGGATGTCAAAGATCCCCTATGGAAAGAATCTCTTGTTTTTGTATTTGCTATAAGACACATTATGGATGAAATAAGCAGAAAACACCATGGCAGAGCACTTCCACCTTCAAACTGTCTTTTAGTAATTTAAAAAAACAACAACAAAAAAACAAGTTTTCAGACTTGTGGTGTTTCTTACAAACCTATAAAAACCAATCCTGTCAACATGCAGGGGTGGACTTTCCTGGTTGAGCATGTATGGCTAAACTACTCCATTATTACAACTTGCCAGCGTATCGTAGTTTTACAGCATTTGAGCAGAGCTATAGATGAAATGAGTGGAGACGACGTCATAGATCTGCATGTTCTAAAGAAAGCAGCGGTGTAGAGTGAAGTCATTTAAGGCAGCATGAGATTATTTTCCCAACCAGAACTTCTAAATTTGAAACTCTGACACACACAGATGAGGTTTCAGGGGTTAAGTCAACACCTGGAGAGGGTTTTTAAAGATTTTGTTGTCATAGAAACTGAGCCCGTGCACTTCATTTTCATTTTTTGATGAAGCTCTCCACAGTGGCCTGCCAGCACTTTCCTGCCAGAGAGAGAGAGAGAAAAAAAAGCAATATGAACATACACAATTACATCATAGGGAACAATGAATGAGTGATGCTACTATTAGCATAACGACTTCTGACTTTTCTGAAGTGTTAGAACAGAGAAGGGAGTCGCACAGGTGGAGTCAGAGAGGTCAAGGAGGAGTTTGTTGTTCTTGAGGGACATTCATTTAGCAGAAAATCCTGTCATTATCAACAACAGGCACACTAACAAGTAACACACACACACGCAAAATACAGCTGCATCATATTATTTAAAAGGCCAGTGGTTAAATAAGTACATTTGACTGAATTTTATAAATGAAAATAGTGTAAAAGGGCTGCAGGGTGGAGTGGTGGTTAGCATCGT
>NW_007578122.1:361160-362360 GCF_000690725.1 Stegastes partitus | reverse complement strand
AGTTACCCGAGGCTCATTTTGGTCAAACATGAAGATTGTTGCAGTGAAATTCCTCCATCTGCTTAACACTATGTGCTTTGTTTTGGTTTGTTCTTTTGTTTTTTGCCATAGCTGCCTGTGCATCATATGGATTTGAACAAAGAGATATAGAAGAAATATGACTCCACATCAAGTTTTCTTAAAGTTGAACCCACATCTGACATATTGTAAACATATTGTTTTATGCTTCCAACTCTTATTTCAATCCCAACACACCATCGGCACACCCACACAGTGGCTTTCAATTATCGCAGCCCTTCTCAGGAGTGCGTGGGTATGAAACGGACTCGGCTTTGATTGGCATCTCCCTCCCTCACTCCTTTCCAATTGGTGCGTTTGGCCCGATGCATGAATGTTTTCTTAATTCTCTCTCATATTTATTCTCTCACAAAGCTGTAAATTAAAATAAGCAAATCCTACGTGGGATTCGGGAAACGTGCGCCGACAACCAAGTCTGTTCTTACCCACCTGAGTGTTTTGATGAATTGCGTATGATGTTAAATTGGATGTGCGCGCCAGACAATTTGCAATTAGCGGACGGAAACACCCCAATAAACCTATATAAGGGCAGCGGACTTAAGTGCCAAACCGCACACCAGTAAGCCGCTGCAGGTGGTTAACAGGTAACGGCGAGCTCAGACAAAAGAAGAAAAGGATGAAGAGAGGGGAAAAGAAAAAAGGGAAATGTCATCCAAGGACAGGAAAAAAAAACTTTTCTACTGCAGAGATAGAAACTTTAGTTAATGAAGTTTTGCTGAGGAAAAAAAAACAAACTTATTTTCAAGAACGAGCTGTGGGGTCACTGGCACAGAAGAGCTCCAAGCATGGCAAGAGATCACCAATGCATTTGATTTTGTATGTGCAGAAGAAAGAAGTCTTGGTTGGAAGAAGAAAAAAAAAAAAAGTTTCTTCTGAAAATAGCTGCTAAAAATGACTGTTGAATGCTGCCTGGCGTATTAACTGTCAGAACAACAGAAATGGAGAAGGGCATGGGAGCCATCGCTGGAGAGAGTTCTCTGCTGGGGGTGCGGTTTGATATTCCACCGGACTGTGATCTACCACAGAGCAGCACACAGCGCCAGACAACATATCCCCAGATCGACTAAGAAGATCTGATGACCACGTGGAGCATCTTCAAAAGCCATCACATCAAGTTGAGCT
>NW_007578122.1:316683-359749 GCF_000690725.1 Stegastes partitus | reverse complement strand
GACGGCCCTACAGCCTGAATTAGAACGTGGCTTTATGCTAAAAGGTAATGGATTGAGAAACGTGGGCTATGAAACATCATGATTAGACATCTGCCGTCATAATTAATGGCTGAACTAATTGTAGGATTGTAGATGTAAATTGCTCTTCATCATCAACGTTTCATGTCACTGCACCTGTGGCTCATGTGTGGCCTGTAGCAGCAGTTTGTGTTGTCTGAGGCTGTGGACCTCACCTCAGATAAAGCTTAAGAAGAATGTTATAGATGCCTGAAGGATGATGTTTGTTATTTGTTATTTGACTTAACAACAGAACAGTCTGCCCTGATGTATTTATTCTTTTCTAACTCTGAGATACGATAAAAACGACAGAATTCCCAGACACATGCCACAACATTAAAACCCCTTATATAATATTGTGTAGGTTTAAGGATAGAAAAATACTGACATGACTCATAAAGTTCAGAGGTGTATCTGTGACTCATGTAGTAGCAGGATGCAGTAAGATGATGGTGCACGACACCAACACTACATGCTTTTCAGGTATTAGAGCTATTCTATTTGACCTTCTTTTGATGATTAATGTAAGTAATGGGATACTTTTTTTTACTTTCATTTACTGAGCCTTCCTTAAAACTGTGTGGGTCCCCTCTGAGAAGGTCCACGTCAACTCTGAAAACCTCGGGTCTGGAAGGCATAGGGTGGATGCAAGCACTGATGGATGTTCTGAATTTTTTTGCATGCACAATCCATGCATTAGGGTCACTGGGAGTAGTGAATTCTATCTAGTATAGTTGTTTTTAGACAGCAAAGGTTGAATGAGAATGATCATGGAGATGTTCAGGACCTATCATGAGCATGTAAATAAGACCATAGACATGTATACTGAAGGATAGATGTCTTAAGGCGGCGTTTCGAATGGGATCACCCTTCGGCCATCTTGATTCGGGGCAGCTCTCTGGTGGAACCTGAGGTCCGTGAAGGAAGGTGAACGATCTGCACAAACGTAAATACTCTGATCTCGCTGAAATCTTGACGGATTTACAAACGGTTTGGTTTCTTACAAACGTTGGCCGTGAGAGTGTAACACAATTATCCATAAGTGCAGCATTATAGCTATACCTCTGACGTTTAGAACAAACCAAACTGTTTGAAAATCGGTAGAAACTGAGCAAGTTATTTAAAAAGTCCATGCACCACTACAACACAATGTTATGGGTGAGCGAGCGCGCTGTACCAAGATGGCCGCCAGCGTGGCCGTGCGATTCCATTGGCCGACTGCGCAGACGAGACATCTAGCCTTTTTTTTTTTATGCATATCTATGAATAAGAGAGGATGTCAGCGGTTCCATGAAGCTAAAATCTGTTCCGGTATGCCAAACCATTTGACTGAATAAATCGAATGCTAAGTATTTGTGCTCGGGTTGTTTTAAACTAGTGAACGTCCATACTGCACTATAGCAGCAGCAGCAGCAGCCTTAAGGCAATTTATATTTTATCATCGCCAATGGTCTTTTTTTTAAACTCATCCTGCTTGCAGTAGCCAAGACACTGTCTGTTACTATCATGTTTTTTTTTTTTTTTTTTTTTTGTTCCTTTTTTTTTTTTTTCAAATTTCCTTTAAAAATTAAACAACCTTCTGGAATTGCTCCATCCGTGTCTTTCCAGGGGAATATCGCCCATATGAGCTGAAAGTCTTCTTTAGTTGTAATTTTATTCTTTTTCATTGGAGAAAAAAAAAAGAAGCCACTTGGTGAAAACATTCGCTTCTTACCAGTTGGCATGTATTCATCTGTCAGCTCGCATTCTATTCCCATTATCGGCTTGTCTTTGTTTTGTACATAGAAAGAGACGTTTTGGCAACGGTTTTGTCGCCAGATAGGCACCAGTGGCACGGCAGCGACGCCACGTTTTCTTCCCTGTCGAGGCTCACTGTCCGGCGCTTTGAACAGCTTTTCCTTTGGCCATTAAAGGCAGAACTGGACAAAGAAGACAAAGTTGGAAAAAGAAGTTAAGAGAAGGAAAAATTAGATGCAAATCTGGATGAAAAGTTTAATGAATTAATTGTCTTAATTAGTTTATCGACTTATTTTTAAAAAAACAACAAAACTGAACACAATAACACCAATTGATCCACAAGCTGCAAGATTAACAAAACTGAACACAATAACACCAATTGATCCACAAGCTGCAAGATTATACTACATGTGAGATATGCTACGTTTGTGCTCTTTGTTGTTTCGCTGCTCACCTTAAGACAGTTGTACAAGGTGTAGAAACAAGTACATGCGCAAGTGTCCATTGTTCCTTTATGGCTTAATAGCTCAGGAGTCCATATGCAGGCGTTGCTCCTTTCATTGACATTGATTTTCAGAAGTCGCGCACCTACTTGTGATGTGCGTACATTTGGCAACGTTGCCATTTTCTCCGGCTGAAAATAGGAGTGGATCAAACACTTGAGCCAAAAAGCAAATGTCATGTTTTAATTGCGGTTCGTCTTCAAATCTCTGCAACGTTTCTCCGCAGCACAGATAGATTTTAATCCGCTGTATCTTTGTGATAATTGAGCCGAGCTGAACGTACGCTGGATGCAGATTTTCAAAGGATGAGGTGCGTTTCATGTCAGTAGCCTTGATTTCACACTGTGTGTTTCAGATGGAGTTTAGCTGTGGTTAGCTAGCTTTGTCCATATTCGATCTGCGGGGACCCACATGCCAGCCAAAAGCTCAAAACATAAATGCTATGTCCAGTATTCTTCGTCTATCTCAGAGTGGGTGGGGATACTTATTTGGATGAGAGCCTCGATCTTGAGCACATGGTTTTGAGTTAAGTTGGATGAAGGAGCTTGACTCAAGACCCAGAATCAGATGAAGCTGGAACAGAGCGCATCCTACGAACTGGTGAAATTATGGTGAATCACTGTCTGGAGCTTTTTGCACGTGGTGATCATTCTGGATAGGAGCTGGTACTCAAATCAGATCTCAGCAAGGTGTAAATGCATCCTCGTGCTACAGCAGGATCACGGTATTACCAAACACTGCTCATTGAGATGAAGCAGCGTCTTGAGTCAGCAGGTCATCAACAGGAGAATCCACATGACCTGAACATGACTTCAGCAGGGCTCAGGAACTATGAATGGGATGCAGCAATTATAGTGTTTAAATCTTCTGCAGTGATGTGGACATGTCTTTGGTATACACAAGCTAACTGCGGTGAACTTTCCCCTCGTCATTGTTGAGCTTTTCCCATTTGCGTGCTATAAAGACGCACTTGAACTTCTGTTTTCATCAGCGTCAACTCTCTCACTGTTATGTGGAAGTAGCCTTGATGTTCCACTATGAAGATGAAGTTCTGTAAATTATTTACTCATTAATAAGAATTTACCATTTTTCGTTGTGGCTTTGATTCGAGATCTTTCATCACAATCTGCATAACAGATAAACTTCTTTGAGTGATTCAGGGAGTCAGCTCAGACTCTCACCTTTTTGATTATTGCAGCAGGATATCCATTCTGCAGGAGACATACGGTGAATACCTTTGAGTTAGAAGTGCAGGACAAAGCAAAAGCCGACTTTCTTGTGCTTTGACGTGAGGCGTGGAGCAGAAGACTCAACTACAACCAGCATCACCAGTTGTGTGTCAGCTGAGGACAACCGGCTGTTGTTTAGTTGTCTGATAATGAGACTGTTTATATACGCTCATCAGCCGCACCATTAGAACCACTGACAGGTGAAGTGAACAGCATTGATCATCTCATTACAATGGCACCTGTCCGGGGGGGTGGGATGTATTACGCAACCAGCGAACACTCGGTCCTCGAAGCTGGAAAACAAGTTCAAGGATCTCAGCGACGTTGACAGGAGCCGAATGGTAATGGCTAGACCACAGGGTCAGGGCGTCTCCACAACAATCTATCTTGTGAGGTGTCCTGGTGGTTAGTAACTACCAACAGTGGTCCAAGGAAGGAGAACCAGTGAACTGGAGACGGGGTCACTGGTGCCCAGGGTTTATTATAGTGTACGGGGAGTGAAGGCTGGACTGTGTGGTCTGATGTGATAGAAGAGCTGCTGGAGGACAAACTGACGAAAACTTTAAACACAAAGCAACAGCCTGGTTAGATTGTCCATGGTGGCCTCTATCCTCCACTGAAAGCTCCTACAATGGGCATGTGAATGTCAGAAATGGACCAGGGAGCAAAGGAAAATATATCTCATGAATTCCATTTAATTTTAACATTATGTGAAGGGCATGGTGCATGCAAGTCTTCTGCCTTGGGGAAGAGATGGCAGCAGGATGCAACATGTGAAGAGGGCAAGCTGATGGAGGGCAATGCTGTTCTGGCAAACCTTGGGTCCTTTGGCACTCACCACCTACCTAAACATCGTTGAAGAGAAAGTTCCCTGAAGGCAGCAGCCTCTTTAAGCTCCCTGCCACACAGCTGAAATTGCTCAGGATTTCATTTGAGGAGAGTTGAAGACTCCAATTCTCAGTCTGTGGGATGTGCTGGCAAAACAAATCTAACCCACGACGGCTGCACCTCGCAACTTGCAGGACATCATCCTGGTGCCTGATGCAACAAGACAGCTTTAGAGGTCTCTGACTGCACTACATAGGACCTACATAACATTAGGAAGGTGGTTCTAATGCTATGGCTGAATGGTACGTCCCTGCAGCACATACGAGGCACCCATATATCACTCGGCTTCGCATACAACTTTCTTCTTCTTTCTTTTTCTATCAGTTGTCTGAAGAAGAGCGGCTTGAAGTAACCTCTGCTGAGATGTACCCAGCAAGCCGGCGGGGCCACGAAGCCACCAGAGTATTAAAAGTTTTATATGGAAAACAGTGGGACCCCCTGCTCAAGAACAATCACAAACTTGAAACAAACATGCATGCACACCCCGTCTCGGCGCGGAGTCTGTATTCATGCATGCAGGCCCCATGGTCTTTATCACGCAGGCCTCATCCTCCATCACAAACATCCTGCTGAGATCTCCGACCAGCTCGTCTAAGGCTCTGAATTCCCAGAGCCGAGCAGAGGAGCAGCGGTGAGAGAGAGAGCAGACACAGCTGAAATAAGAAATGAAGGCCCACACACACACATATAGGAGTACAAACACCAGAACAGAAGAAATGATAAACTGGGGTGTTGATGTTTCTGGAGCCGCGTATAAAGTAGATTCAGTTGTAAATCATATGATTAATTTTAGTTTACATGAACACTGCTTGTGCGTCATATTAGCGGTGTAGTCTTTAGTCCCTGTGTACCACTGGCTTTACATCTGCTCAGGAGCCACCTGCTGGTTTTTTTGTTTTTTTTTTTATCCCACAATGCAACAGTGTACCGACAGCACCCGACTCGTGGAGCTTTGGCATCTGGACGGATGAAGGAAGGAAAAGAAGGAGGAATGGAAAGAATTTGCTCCAGTAATGGGTCTGTTGTGTCCCCACATGCTCTTTTTCTTCTCGCTGGTGACTAGAGGAGGCATGTGTTGCGCTGAGAGACAGATGGTTTGAAGCAGATTTCTTTTAGAGACAGGATGGAGACGGAGGGAGGTAGCGGGAAATGAATGAAATAAGTGGGAAGGCAGTGGGAGAGAAATAGAAGTGAGGAGATTATTGTCTGAATCCGGCGCTCCACGTCGGAAATCCTTTTGATTTAAAAAAACACAAAGCCGCGGTGGTAAATCTTATGTGTTTTTGAACAGCGTGAAGAATCGAAAAGGTCACTGGAACTTCAAATCAGCGATGAATATTCCACCGTCTGCTCTGCAGCTTTGAGCTAAACGCTGACACTTTGACGATGCTGACATGATGATGGTTAGCAGGTGACACGGTCGCATTTCGGCTCTACATGTCAGCTAATGTAAGCAGCGTAGATCACTGAAGCTATCACGGCTCAACTCACAGGATAGAAATAACAAATATTGTAATAATAAAATAAATTCCCTGCACATCGGTGACATTAGAGGAGGGGTCAAAGAAGAAATTTGCATCCAATTTTGTGACAATCTAACTTGTCAGTGTTGATATTTCACCGGAGAACCCAAAGTCTGGTTGATGTTAATGGAATAGTCGGGTTATTACCAAAGCCGTTATTATTAAAATGTAGTTGCGTAGGGGACAAGTGAAACAGTGACACATACCAGGCATGTACACAGACTTTAAAACCACTGACAGGTAAAGTATTGATTATCTCAATGCAACGTTCTGCTGGGACACCTTGGCTGGGTCCGAAATCACCCACTCACTCCCTACTCCCTATATAGTGCACTATGTAGGGAGCACCTCGGCAAAGCATCATTTCGGACACTACTCGAGCTGTTAATTACGTCGCTCGCTAGCCGCGATTTGTGCCGCAACAGCGTCGTACAAACACATCAAATTAACAGTTTATTGCGTAGCTAAGAAATCAAATTAAAGTTTATTGTTATTTTGCTGTACATACCAGATGAGAGCGTTTCTTCAGGATCCAGTAACTAAAAGCAATTTAAATAAAGTGGTGTTGTGTGTCCAAATCACAACCGAGCGCCGCAATTTTAGCGACGTTCACTGTCCAGGTAAAATAAAATTTAACAAAACAAACGGGAACTTTTCCGCGCTCTCGTTCATCTCCATTTCCATTTCCTTTCGCGCAATGCATGATGGTCCATATTGCTCGGTTAGTGACCATCGGCTGGACACTACTTTTTACGATGCATTGTGGGATATTTTGAGTGCACTA
The DNA here is from genome assembly GCF_000690725.1 of Stegastes partitus. Lineage (NCBI taxonomy): Eukaryota > Metazoa > Chordata > Actinopteri > Pomacentridae > Stegastes > Stegastes partitus. The sequence continues at coordinate 353,028 of NW_007578122.1, read as the reverse complement.
TATAGTGGATGAAATTTACCGCTGAGAATTCGAACAACACTACAAAATGGCGTGCACCCTATATAGTGCACTATGTAGGGCATAGGGAGTGATTTTGGACACTCCTGGTGTGTGGATGTAACGTTGAACCACCTACAGACCTACACATTGCTGCAGACCACCCACAATGGTAGCGGCCTCCACCAAAGCTGCTCAGAAACCGCTTGAGGAACCTGACCAAGAGCCCACGGCACTGACCTCCAAACCTGAATTGTTCAAGCTTCACATTACAGTTGTATTATTAGATCATATTTGTGGCACCGTGTGATCTAAATCACTTTAGTACCTTTGTGTACACTGGCCTAGATAGAAATTTTGCCAGGGGAAGTGCAGTAGTTCTGCAAACTGGGACTCCAAACTGTTCCTGTCATTAACAACCGGACCTATGCCGGCCATCAATAATCATAATAAGGGATAAGGAAAGGTGCTAACTGATGCCAAGTTGAAAAACTGCCTTATCTAAAGGCGACCACTGGCCACTATCTCCCCGATTCGTTTTGCGAGCCGCACAGCAGGTTGTTTCGGTCTCCAGAGTCACTTAATCGTGCTCTCATTTGCTGCATAAGTAAATGACATTTCTATGCTGCCGCTTCCTCCCTGGAGGTTGTTAAAATGGCACCCAGAATTATTTCCACATTTAACACTTTTAATTGAGCTGCCATGTGCTCCAGAAAGAGTTTCTCCTGTCTGCCCGCAGACGCTTCGTTTTGGCCATCCGTCTTGCGTTCTGCGGATATCCACAGGTTTGTGAGGCTTTAACCGGAGGGACTAAATGTCTGACTGCGACCCGCGCTGCCTACTGTAACAGGGTTAATTGAATCAGTAATCTATTTACACTTTGCCCTCAATTACTCACTTAATCAAACGCTGAGTCACTGTGGAATCCTGCTAACTCTCCGACCGAATGCCGGTGCCCGCTGCATTCAAACCGTAGCTGCCAAATGCTAAAATTAACTGCAATCTTTCTCACATTTAAAGGAATTAGAAAGGTCACATGAAAATAACTCTATTGCAAATCTGTCCACATTTTCATTTCCACAAATGACGCGTACAAGAAAAAAATAAAAATACTCCCACTTTTCAAAATGTTATAAGTAAAGGGGTCACATCGCAGCGCATACAGCCTTGAAGCTGCAGAGTTATCAGTCCGGTAAGCCCCAACTCGCTGACAGAGAGGCAGAAGAGGCTTGACAGGGTATGTCAGGGCAGCAAATAAATGTTTGAATGGGAAAATGGGCCCAAAGAAAGGAAGCATGCACAGGCAGACAGCCTGACACCACCCAGATAATGGAGCTGCCAGAGCCTCTCCCACATTACATCTCACCTCGCCGAAACACAACCGCAAGAGAACACATCCACTTGCACATGCAGACATGGTCCCATACACAAATCGGTACACGTAAACACAGACATGTCACATGCACTCTCAAGATTTGTATTGAGCTTTTAGACGGGCGAGAGAGAGGTAGTGAGAGAGAGAAAGCATGACCGGAGGTGGATAGATGTTGGTAGAGGATGCTGCATTGATTAGAGGTCTAACACGTAGGGCTGCACTTAAGAACCACCTCTCCTTCTCCGTGTACTGGTAATCTCTCCTGTCAGCTCTTAGAACCAGGCTGTAATTTGATAAATCGCTGGGCTGAGATGAAGTGAAAATAGGCTTGACAGTGCGGGGGCCTCCCATCCTCTGACACTGATCATCTGATCCCTTTTTACAGCACATTAAATATAGAGCCCTTTTTCTTCCGAGGCTTCATGCTAAGAGACATATCAACGATTTGTGTTGCCAGGAGAAGAATAGGATGGGATTAAAAAAAATCAGAGAGGCCGTGCTTGTCACAACAGAGTGATGATAAAAAAAAAAAAAAAGTGGACGCCTCTAGGCACAAGTTAAATTGGTCTGAAACAATTCAGAACAGTGATCCAGCACCTTCGACCAGTAGTGAGAAATGGTAATTTAACACATCATCAGAGTGTGGTTTTTTATTACAGTCTGTCTCCTGAGTGTGTGTGTGTGTGTGTGTGTGTGTGTGCAGATGGTCAAGCCAGGAAAGGATGATACTTCATGTGTTTGCAATTAGGAGTGAATATGGAAAGTAATACCCACCCAACCTGAGGGGTCTGTGGATCTGGACTTCCTGGGGATTCATCCATTACTTGTTGACACATTTCAACCCAGAAATCACACATTAAGCTGCTTGAGGAGAAGTCAGGGGATCCACAAAGTTGTTTGGATTCCTTCTATGTGTACAAAATGTATGAGTGATCCTGATATTAGTTGGGATATTTCAGTGATATACCAACACATAGACATTGGCATCCCTCCAGCTGATCTGACATTACATCATCCTATAGGATATGATTCTTATATTATAATGTAGTACTTTAAAGGTGGTCTTTGTCTCTCCATTTGTGTTTACTTTCTCCAGTCTGTGTAGCTTGCCTCTTGTTTTTTTCATCCTCTTTCCAAGCCTTTGTTGCAGTGAGGAAGTCATGTGGTTCATGTCCTACCTGCTCCTCTCAATTCATTATATGGGAATCTATAATTTTGTCATGCTGAAAATCTGCTGTGTTGCTTTCTGGACACACAACATGCAGCATTTAGCCGTTACAGTAAAACCACTGACAGGTGATGTAAACAATACTGATCATTTTCTACAAGCATCATGGATGAGACGCAAACATCTTGAAGACAGTAAGAGTCCAGTTGACTTTTACTGAAGCTCTTAGGATTAACAAGAGCCGGATGACTGGAGATCCATACCAGACAATGATTATCTTAATTCAATGCAGTGTTAATCTGGTAAACCTTGGCATTCATGTAGATGTAACTTTAATACGTTAACATAGTTGGAGACCAAGTACAACCCTCTCCCATGGCACCTTCCAATGCCAGCAGCCTACCGCCCTGCAAAACCTGCTCAGGAACACCTCAAGGAACTCAATGGAGAGTTCAAGGCATTGACCAGGCCTCCAATTTAACTAGATCTGAGTCTAAGGGATGCACCAAAACCAGTTTGCAAATCACAGAACCGATAGGATCCGCTGGCAACGCTCTGGTCCCAGACACCACAGAGGTCCGGTATCCATGCCTTGATGGATCTGATCTGTTGTTGACAGATACACAATATTAGCAAGGTGGCTTTATTGTTGTGGCTAATTAGTGTAATGTTTGTTCTGACCTGGAGGAGACTGTAGTTTCTCAGATGTTCTTGTTGTTCTTGATTTGAGGGTTTGAAGTGTTGTATGCTGTGCAGAACCTAAAAGATCTTGATCAATCAAAGCTAGTTTGATGGACTCAAATGCAAATTCATTCATCTCAAGTATGTTTACTCCACGTTTTGATGATGAATTAACTGTCACTCATCAAACGTTGTCTTGTTTTCAGCTTTTCTCCGCCTTATTGTAAATGGAAAACGTGTCGTGTGACTGTTGCACAGAAAGGAAATAAAAAAACCATTGTTGGTTGCAGCTCCAACACAAAGCGCTGTACGGTGCTACAAACCTCAAAACATGACAGCAGCTTGAACCAACATTGTCTGACAGTCTTGGAGGAAAAAGAGATAGAAGGGAAACTTCAAAAGCCTTTTAAAAAAAGGTCACGCTGTTGCAAAGGTATTGCTTCATATTGCTTGTATTGTACAGGTGTTCCAGTAACAGCTGCGTCTACCTGTGGTATCTCTGTCATTGTCAGCGCACTATAGACGGGAGCGTGGTGCGAGCTTTCTCATACGCACCAGCAGTATCTGGACAGCTTCAGGTAGTTTCACAATTGGATATCTTTCGCTTTAAAGCAGCTCAATTTGGAATGTGTTGTCGGCTACAATGCAGCCGAGGCCATTGTAGTAGTGCTGGAGCTTTTCTCCAACAACAGCTGCTTGTGCTCTAAAAAAAAATACAGTAAAAGTGTAAATGTGCAGAATCCCAGTAAAACAAAACTGTAAATGCTAATTGAATGCATTTCCAGTCATAGCCTTGTTTGCTCATTTTTAAATAAGTTTCCAGTGCCTTAAATGTTATTTGTGAGGCATATTTATTGGAGATACTTGGAATAAATTCTCATAATGTAGGGTTGCTGGGCAATGTGTGTGTGTGGGGGGAAAAAAAACAGAACTAAGCAATAAAAATACACAATAAACACGTCTAAAGACAGCGTATTTGTCTCTTCTTCGTGTTCACATAACGTAGCGAGAGAAAAGATCGCTGTTCGCTACTGAGGCCTTTTGTCGGAAACAAAGCTGAAACATGTGTTGTATGAGACCCAAGAGTGTTTATACCCAACCGAGCGCCTGTGTGTGTTTGTGTGTGCATTCTCCTGCTGGCATTGTTTATTCTGTAGATCTTCGTGTGGGAACACGCCGGCCAATATTTTTTCCATTTATGACACCCGCACAAAACAAACGCACACATATACCCGGCTGCCTGCTCTTAGCACATGAACAATAGCGGATGCGAGGAAAAAGGACGTACCGGCGGCATAAGCAGCTTTGTTTCATTGTGTTCATACTTGCTGGCCATTAGAATTGCTTTAACTTTAATTTATCTTGGGAATGATGTGCATAAAGTTTATTTGGTGGAGTTGGAGCAGGAGCAGATTCCACATTAAAATGCCAAATGTGGTTTTGGAGGTAATTCTTTTTTTTTTTTTTAACCTTAGAGGATACTTTTTATGGATAACACGCCCATTACATGTTGGCAGGACAAGAGGCTCCTTAGCAAAACTGTTATTCTTTTTTTAAGCTAACAGATGTTTGACAGGTGGTGGAAAGTAGCCCTTCCTTTTACAATCTAGGATGACGGATAATAAAGAGAGGCAGAGGAACGGCAGCGCAAATAATACTTGGCAGCAGGTGTACTCGAAGACCTTTACTTTCTGTAAAAAAAGATAACTGGCAACGCTTTTGGAGAGAGAAAATGTGCTCGAGACGGCAGTCTGCAAAGACGAGGGGATGGAAAAAAAACAGATGAGGTTTGAGACCATAAAGTACCAAAGTCACTTAACATAATATTAATTCAAACACTTTGTCTGATGCCTGGTAAAATGTACGGTTGGCGAGCCAATGCAGCCTCTTGGGTAGCTTCATTTTTATGGGACTGGAGGGAGACCAATTTGCACTGCGGAGTATTCCTCTCATCCCATGTTAATTTGAGTTTTAGCCGTTTCATGACAGTATATATTAGCTTTTTCTTCATGTCTTCTTTTTTTCCAGGTGTCACCCTCTTTGTTGCTCACGGTTACCACGATAGCAATCTTATCGTGTCATTTTGCTTAGCAGTAATTAAAAAGATTCGAGACTCCTCATTAAATTTAGTCATCACTTCCACTGCTGTTTTGAACACGACTGCTTTCTGTCCATCATCCTCGCTCATCGTTTGCATCCCACGACTGCGGCACCGTCGATCATTTAGAAGTGGGATGCGCTCGCTCGTTTAGTGAAATTGTAAGGAAGGAAATCTAATTGCCGCTGGATTAGGTTTTCTACCAACATAATGAGTAAACGTTGTTAACATATTCATATTAATACTGAATGTAACAGTGAGATGTTCCCTGACAATATACTTATCAGATTCTGTATTTACATTTAAAGAAAACAACAATATTTCCCTCATGTAACCAAAGTGCTGCTGTTGGCCAAACCTAACCATAGATGCGACTCTTGAACGTGGTTTCTTTGGTCCTTAAATCAGTTTTATACGTACGAACCATCTCATAGGTTTCCTGAACCGTAGTATGGTGGCTCAGGCAGTTGCCATCTTGGCGGTACCGGACTCCATCCATCCATCCATCCATCCATCATCTCTACACCTTAATCCTCACTAGGGTCATGGGGGGCTGGAGTCTATCCCAGCTGACTCAGGGTGAAGGCAGGTTCACCTGGACAGGTAACCAGTCTATCACAGGGCTACACTTAGAGACAGACAACCAAGCACACTCACATTCACACCTATGGACAATTTAGAATCACCAATTAACCTCAGCATGTTTCTGGACTGTGGGAGGAAGCCGGAGAACCTGGAGAGAACCCACACTACACGGGGAGAACATGGAGACTCCACGCAGGAAGATCCCGGGTGTCCTCACTGTTGCTCTGAGGCAACGGTGCTAACCACTGAGCCACCTTGCAGCCCTCCATTTAACATGATTAAACAAAAAATGGGAAAAAAAAGGTGGAAAGTGAGGGGACATGAAGCAGCATCCACCTACTTGCCAAAGCTGCCACACCTCCCATTATGCATAACTTTATGCAACCTAAATGAGTGAGTTACAGATAATTTTACCCATGTAATAGTAAAATTATCCGTACAGATGAAAACTGCTTTCCTACCAGGCTGTAAACATGTTTAATTCTGCTGTAAAGTTGGGCATTTTAACATGGGGCTCTCTGGGGATTAACGCTCTTTCAGAGCGAGCCTCAAGTGGCCAACAGAGGAACTGCAGTTTTTAGCACGTCTATCCCATAACTGATAATGCAAGACAGCAAGGCGGGGAAAACATGAGTGGAAAACGTTTGAACAGAGTTAGAAATGTCACAACATCGGTATCAAGCTGATGCCGAAAGTCTGAAAACATCAGTTTTTCTGTAGCACCAGAAATGCATAAGGTTACCTTAAATGCCACGGGGAGTGCAGATAGCAGACAATAACAGCAACAACATGTGTTATAGCTTCAGCTGCACCTGCAATATGTGGGGGAGCAAAAAAAAAAAAATCTATAAAAACAAACAAAACCAAAAATTTCTGGTGTCGTGACATCCCAAAGAGAGAGCAACAACAAGCCAAGCATCTGAACAACGTCAGGAAGATATTTCAGGCTGAGAGAAGAATACAGCTTTACTAATTAAAGCTGGGCTACAGTATGTGATTAAACAGATGCAAGGCACTGAATAATTATTTAAACTTATTTTCATGGAATGAAAAAAAAGTACAACAAAGGGATTTTTGGGTAATCCACAGGATAAGGTCATCAGAGCTGTTCAGACAGAAGAAGTAGTCGGTGCTGGAAGGAGCAGGGCTGTGTTGGATGTTTTCATACTGACACACTTCACTGTCTGCTCCACCAAGGTGCAGCAGCAGACAGATACAATGAAAGAAGAGTCCCCCCCTGTAAGTGTTTTGGAAAGGGATATTTGTACAGTCGTGACTCGATAGTCTAAATGTGAAACCTTCTTTTATGTCAGATAGCAAGGCTGTTGGATTGTGAAGACGGAGGTGGAGATACAAGGAGGGCTTGATGCTTGAAGGGCAATTTGTTGTTAATATTTATAGTTGTTATAATAACTAGTGTATTGTTAGAACACTACGCATCGCTGGATTTCAGCCTAACTGATCGGTGCGCTTGTGCATGTGGGAGGAACGGGGGAGCGCTCCGATGGGGTGGAAGTGGCCGGAGCGCACATGCCAGTTTAGAATAGCGGTCACAGGGGCGCCGCTATAGTTCACCTGGTTCCATGTACAGGGCTACAGTCCCGATGTGGAGGTCATGAGTTTGAATCCTGCTCATGGCCTTTTCCCACAAGTCCTCCCCCCGTTATTCTCCCCCACTTTCCTGTCTCTCTCTCACTGCACTATCAATAAAGGCACAAAGACCAAAAAAATAAATAAAATAAATAAATAAATAAATAAATAGCGGTCACAGTTCTGTTTCCACCATCAGCAGCGGCGCCACCATCCATGTTTACTTCCATAAACACTGAGCACGCTCGCTGCGTGTGACGTCGTCGTGTCCTCTTCTGCGCATGCGGGACACTTTTGGGTCGTATGAAGTTCACACAGCAGATCACATACAAGTCGCATTGAACTGGAAACGTGAAGGAAGTCACAAAGAAATCCTCATTGAGCATCAAGTCCTGCAGGTGAACGTAGCCAATCTGTGGGATTGTTCAGTCAGATAATACGCCGTCATCCTGATTGGTGACATTAAATGTCATGTCGGAGTCAGAATCCAAGGCTGTCGCTATGTTAAGGCTGTTTTCCTAGAAACTTGTCGGATAGCAAAGTTTAGGATTGTTAAGGGTCGGATTATGGAGTCACGTCTGTATTTATAGGTGAAGCCTTACGTAGCTGCTGTACATTTCATGTCTCCTTTCCTTTTGTGCTGACCTGTGATGTCCAATTGGGAAAATAGTTGCTAGGTTAGCTCTTTACTCATTTCCGTATTATTTCGGTAAAATGGTGGTTGCGAGGTGAACGGAGCCACATGCCGGCGCTCTCTTTGCTCATCGAATGCAATTACTCGGGCCTCTCAGCAGTCCGGTCTGGTCCGCTCCGGTGACAGAGGGCCTCATTTCACCTTGCTGCATTAGCGGGTGATTGTGTCGCTTGTGGAAGGGCGGGTCAAATGGGCTTTGAAACCAGGCAAAGCAAGTTTAAAGCATTCATGCATCACTTGGGCTCTGGGACAAAAATTCACTCTGGGGGATGTCACAGGGAATGGAGTAAAAGCTCGAGCTCGTCTCGCACTTAATTTCCAGTGTTTGAAGGCCAGTGCTTGTGACCCGTGGTGAAATCGCGTTTTTACCAGCCTCTGCAGACTTTAGTTAAATCACTGCATTAGATGGGATCATTCCAACCTGTTTCCAGCTCCTTTTTTTTTTTTTCTAAATGCATGAAGGTGTCCGCAGACATCTGAATCATCAAGTCTGTTACGGACGGAATCAATCACCCTCTGAATCATCGTCCTTACAGGCCCTCACCACGCCAAGATGGTTTACTGTAGGCCTGGAGATCATTTAAAGGCTAATGTTGTCTGCGCTTGTCACCCAGGGACTCACGTCAGCCATTCCAGTTAAAGCTAAGCTATGGAGCAGACTGGGCAGAGGCAGTCCATCAACCAAACGCTCCGCTGTGGTTACGGCACAGTCAGAGTGATTCATGCGTCTCAGAGGCGCAGTACATTTAAAAGGAAGAGAAAAGGAATTTAAATATCGCTGTCTTATGTGGACGGCTGAATGTATGGAGCATCCTTAAAATGATTGAAAAGCAAAATAATTTCATGGGTGTTTATATTTTTCTTTGAAAGCTTTGCTGCCTTTTTTGTGAACAAGAAATGTTTTCCTTCCGATGAACTTTACCTCCATATAGGAGCTGTTTAGGATCCATAAATATTCATCACGCTAACAGTAACTTCCTTATAACACCAACAACAACAATGGCCCCCAGTCAAGAGCGCTGTAAAGCAAGCAGCGGTTGTTTTTCTTGTTTCCTGAACTTTCTCTACGACGACGGCAGCGTTTCCCACTGAAGCGCTCTTAGACCGGTCTATCAGTGTGGCATTGTGCTGCAGAACAAAGGAACCGGCGAGCAAGCCATCATTATCACTTCAGGGACCCGGAATTCGCATTCCCCCCAGGATGCTGCAAAACACAGACCTGAAAAACAAAAATACCACTGGAGATAAAATAGGCGAAAAATAAATTCCAGAGGAGAGTGGAAGTCTGTGTTCGGGGCGTGTTAACAGCTGCAGCCGCGACTCTCCTCGGAGCTCAATAAGGCCGTCGCCACGGGGACCTCCAATGATCAACTGCACGTAGCTAAAAAAACGCCGCCATTCGTTTGCCTTAACGAACCGCCAAGTCACTTCGCATTCTCTCGGGTCAGGTCCGTCTCGCTGAGCGTCTGCGGTGGCAAGCGGAGCCGGGTCAAAGGCGTCTTGTGTTCCAGTGTCAGCAGAATAAAGAAAACAATGCCACATACAGACCTGCCTTAATTGCACCCTTCCAACCCATAAATCACGTTGACGCGCACACACATGCACAAACGCGCCGGATAATTCTTCTCGGTTTATCTGCGCTGACCCAATGACAAGGATGCATGCGGCGCGCCAACAGCAATCTGCACTGGCCGGTGCACACACACATGTGGACAATAGCAACTCAACCCCCGAACGCCTCTTGTTGTTCATAGACAGGACCCAGACTGTTGGCTTAAGGTAATGAACAGAACAACAATAGCTCACCTCTTCAGACGCGAACTCGTGCTTGATATGCTTTTTTGTTTTATTTCTCTTTGCTATTTGATCTGATCAAATAGAGAGTAAAATAATAAAGAAATAAAAATAAATTAAATAAAGAAAGAAAATAAAAATATATTAAAAATAAAATAAAAATTTGAAAAAATATATTTTAAAAAATGTAAAAAAAAAAAAAACAACAACAAAAAAATAATAATAATAATAACATTTGAAAAAATAAATAATAAAAAAAAAAAAATACTGTGGTAATATAGCCAAAAATGCGATGTCCAGGCATGTGGACGCTAAGGCTGGACCTGAATGGTCGAATAGCCAACTATTCGTTCGCTGTGCTGGAATCAGGATATAAACTTTGATCTCCAAATATTCCCCCACCCTAGGACCCACCGCCACCGCTAGTGACTGCTGATGGCAGAAACGCCCGCTCACCGCTGGCCCGTCGAACCGAATGCCCCCGATGACACTGCAGAAACGGTGCCGTGACCACTAACCTAAACATCTAAACTGGTATTAGCAGCCAAATGCCGCCTGTGCGTCCCGCCCACTTCCAGCCCGTTGGAGCCTGCATGCACGTATTCGTCATTAATTGGGGCCGAATATCTGGAGAACAGAAATTGCAGTTCGGACCAGATCTAGTGGACGCCAGGTCTTAAGAGGTCAAATACAGAAGATGTTTAGAGAACTGCTTTATGGAAACAAGATGACAGGAGGGCTTTTTGTTTGTTTGTTTGTTTGTTTGTTTGCATTTCAAATTAAGCTGTGAGATAAACATGAACATGAAAATTTTGATTGTTGCTTTGAACATACAAGGATATTGGAAAAACATGCCGGATATTTCTAGCTCTAGGGACGGCAACATCTGTCTGCTAGTAAGTTGGTCGCCGCTTTGATCGAGGGGAAATATCGGAACAACTGTTGGATGGATCGCAGTATTTTGCACAGACATTCATGTGAACTCTACTGCTGTTGGCTGTCTCCTTTTTCTTTCTACCTTTGTGCCACCAGCAGATTGACAACTTTTGCATGGACTCTGGTTTAGATATTCATGCTTCCAGAAGATATATCTCTATAATTAAGGTATTTTAGCTCGCTAACATGCTGAACTAAGCAACCTAATACCTGCTAATAACATTGTCATTGTCATTTAACAGCTGATATGAACAGTTAAATGATTAAATAATTAAAGTTTTGACTATTATCTCAAATTGAAAAAGGGAGATGGGGCTCAACTGCTTATGTCACGAGATGCTTGAAGGAATAATACGGTGAGGCAGAGGACAGGAGTGAGGGTGGTGGTGTTGAGGACTGTTGGCGCAGCAATAGCAGGGAAATTTATGAAATGGGATAACTGGGGATGTATCGGTGGAGATTGTTCATAATGGTGAAAGGGTTCTGTGCCATTATCCCCGACAGGAGCTGTCAGTTACTTTGTGAGCTAAAATGCAGACCCAGAGATCACTTTGTCAGCAAAACGAGCGCCGAACACTTCAGCGCCGAGGACACGAGTGTAAGTTGGCTAAGACTGAGCGGTGAGAGGCAGCGGTGGCAGCTTGGAGTAGCTCAGCGGCACAGAGACGGAAAGCAGAGTGGATGTCCGCCGATGTGTTAGCAAGAGGTTAAGGGTTTTGGAAAGGGATAAAATAAGAAGCAGAAGGTTGTGGTTGAAAGGTTTAAGGTTGTTTTCTGTGTGAAGACGGGTGAGAAACTACAGATAGGTGGAGGATAGAGAGAAAACGTATAAATAGTTGGTGATACTTTGGAGAAGTAAAAGTCAGGAGGGCTTTTATTTTGTAACCCTGCATTGATTTATTGACTTAATCCAAAAATAGATGGAACTCTTTAGCTAGTTTGGTAAAAACACCACCGTCAATACGTACTTTTTTTTTTTGTTAAGTCAACATTATGTTAAATAAAATTCTCTATGTTCCTGGTTACCAAGGGACATAAAGCACAGGTCCTTGGGTTTGCTTTAATTAGGGAGCATATTATATCTAAGGAGGTACAGTAAGTGGGCAAGACAAATTGCACAGGAAATGCCACATTAACATGTAATAAGACTGAACTAAGTAATCTCTAATTAGGTTGCCCTTTTGGAAAGGGGAGCATGTCTGTGATCCCATGGAAAAAGACTAATTGTCTGAGTGGGTTACAAGCGGTTTACGGCGCTGGTATGCCCAGAACCTTTTCAGCAGCGCATTATGATTTACAAATGATACTCACAGGTATTATTACACGGTGGGAAAAAAAGGTTTTGTATGCTTAAAGGTTATCCGTGCAACATTCAGAAGCACCTGATTTGGCATCTCTGACCAAAAGAACGACGACCAAGGGGTAGAGGGACGTGAGGGAGGCCTTTTCCTCAGTTTTATGTCACAGCAGCTCTGTAAAGTACATCGCATGAATAACTAGAGTAGTGTTGGCTTCACTTGTTTCTCTGATGGATGGACCGTAGTCGACCCGTGTGTGGAAACAGACACACAAAGACCGGAGCAGAAAGCAGAATTTCAGCCTACAATCTTAACTTCAGCTGTAACTCTGGGTTTTAAAGACAATGCTTCACTTCTTCACTCCTTAATTTATCCTGAACATCTAACCTGCTCCGGAGCAACCTCCAGGCGAGCAACCTGCCACACTGAACATTTTTGCTGAGGATAGCATTGTAAGGCAGCCCTGCTATTTTCTTTTTTTTTTTCTCCAATGGATTATCTATTTTAATGCATGCAAGTGCTCCACCGCAACAGTCCCACCAGCTTTTGCAGTTACACTGGAGCAGCATCGGTCTCCTAGCGCCACCACAGAGGAAACAAGCTAGAATATCTTTAGCAGAATGATGCTGATGTTCACCCAGACTATTATCTTCTGCAGAATAGGCTGACTACATGAGACTAATACCATCTCCCTGCCTACTGACCAATCGGTTATCTTGGGAAATGGTTTCTAGAAGTTCCCACAGAGCTTGGAGTGAAGATCTCGAGAGGGTGTTTGAGGAGGGCTTGAGGTTTTAGAGCTGCAATTTCAAAACCAATTTTCTTTTGTGCTTTATACGTATATCGATGCAATCCTAAAACAGAGGCTAATTAAGCACTGAAGCCTTGAACTTCTTGACTTTATAAGCTTTGCAGTGAGCTGACTTTTTGGAATGATGTTCTGCCAGAAACCATCCTACACATTTTCTACTGATATCGTGTTGAAAATGAGATGACATCCTCTATGAACACAGTTTTCAATCTCTTTTTTATTGATTCTTTAAATAACTTACCTTTTTACTATGTATCATAGAAATGAATAAATAACGAGCAGCTTCTGTAATTGTTGTACGATCTTGTGTTGTGTGATGATAGTTTAATTAAATGTTGAACAAGAATCCTACATCCAAGCGTCTCATACATAATTAATACTTTTCTCAGATCGTGCTTTTTATGAGGCAGTGATATTGATAAGCGTATTAACTTACATCCTGTCCTTGGTGGTTTTGGCTGCAGCTACTGTGCTGCTTTTAGCCTGTATTATATTTTAAAACTCCTCGTATGGGTTTATGATTATAGCTTGTTCTCTAAATCATTCATCTGGTTCAAACGTCGCCTCTTTCATTTGAACGCTTTTATAACCAGAATCAGAAATGCTGGGTCGACTCAACAAGTTGATAACCAGCCTTGTGTGACTGCTTAGCCTGACTGACTTTGTTAGGTTTAGTGAAGCCAGATAATGTTGTCCTGGGTGTGTTGAACGGGCCTCAGATAAAACAGACCATCATAGTGAAACAGGCCCTGAATGCAGCAGCTCAAAGCTGGGCCAAACTTTTGTGTTTGCAGTTTCATGGTGTGGTGAAGTTTGATGTGTTCGTAAAAACGGGGCAGACCGACAGTTTCAAAGGGAGGGACTCACTAACGTACACGTGGTTAGATTGGTTATGTGGAGCAGAGAAACTCAGATTACAACACACTCACAGGGAGTGTTTCTTTATTCTCTGCTTAGAACACCATTAGCCCACTTTTGTTTACATAGGGGATAGTTGGTGCTATATGAAGTGTGTCAGAATAGTTTCAGGACTGGTTTCACCAAAGATATTTTTCAAATCCATCCATCCATCATCTCTACACCTTAATCCTCACTACGGTCATGGGGGGGCTGGAGTCTATCCCAGCTGACTCAGGGTGAAGGCAGGTTCACCTGGACAGGTAACCAGTCTATCACAGGGCTACACTTAGAGACAGACAACCAAGCACACTCACATTCACACCTACGGACAATTTACAATCACCAATTAACCGGCAACCTTCTAGCTGCGAGGCAACGGTGTTAACCACCGAGCCACCTTGCAGCCCATATTTCAAATCCAAACCACAAAATACAAGCTTTCCCCTTCATTGTAATCCCCCTGGAGTCTAACCCACTTCCCCAGCCCTCTCTGCCACAATGCCATGCACTCCTGAAAGGATTCTTCAGCCATCTTGATATCATCTTCTAAACAGGTCCCCTTGATGACCGCCTTGAGCTTGGGGAAGAAGACACAATCCCACGGAGCCAGGTGGGGTGAGTAGGGAGGTTGCTCCAGCACGGAGATGTTCTTCTCAGCCAGGAGCTGTGGGATGCTCAGGGTGTTGTCATGGTGAAGCAGCCTCCACTGGTCCTGCCACAACTCTGCCTCTTCTCTGAACGAAGCTAACGGATCTCTTTGCTGGTTGATCGTCTGAAGGGGAAAACTCCTTGTTTGTAGTTTGGGTCTTTTGTGACGCCAGTCCTGGAACTTTTCGGACACACCTCGTATTCATGCTGTTTATTTACCGTACTGCCCCTCTCGCTTTATTTCTTTATATTTCTCTGATTGTCTTCCTACGGTTAAGTTGTTGTGCTGCTTCTTTTTCTCTTCTGACGGTGCTCGTGAATAATAAAACGTGTACATGAGAACTAACAAAGAAGTTCTCCAGCCTCGACCGTTAACCGAACAATTAGCCCGCTGACTTCTTAAGTTACCGCCTTTTGACAATTCAGTGTTCTTTCTCTCTGCTGATGGTGCTCATGAATAATCATTTAGTATCAGGGATGACAACTTCTTCTCTCTTTTTTTTTTTGTGCTTTTAATAGCACCTGCGTTGGCACGGTAACACCTGGCCCATACAAGGTGCCTTTCTTCAGAGCAAAGAGGTGAACTTTAGCATCAAACATACAGTATTTCACTTGTTTTTCTCCTTTTGTATTTTGCTGTTTGTCTATTTCATGCAGTAACTCAGTAAATGAATTTCCATTGTTATTTTTAACAACAACATCTGCTTGAAAAACAAATAACGGAGGAAAAAAAGCAATTCTCATAGGTTGAGAACATGACAGTAGGTAGAGGAATCACATGAATATATGAGCGTATTGGTGGTTTAGGGCGGCGGGACGATAGGCGCAAAGTAATCTCTGCTGCTTTGGCTGGCAGCTGCGCCGACTGTCAATAACAACACGCACTTCATTTTGATATTTGATAAAGCAGTGAGGTTGGAATTCAACAGGCAGACAGTCAATGAATCACACGGATGAAGAAGAGTCACCTTCAGTTTTTAATTAGTCCAGCAGCCAATTTTTAAAACAGTGATACAGTAGAAAAGGATGGACTCGTGTAATACCGCCATGTGACAAAAAGGAGTGACCAGTTCAGGTTTTTTCTTTTTTCTTCACAGTTTTTGATCAATGACGTCTTTTCTGGGAGTATGTTGAGAAATTATGTGTTTTTTTTTTTTTTTACGATCTCCACCTAATTCATGTCATATAATCCGTCAGATGTTTCTTGAACATTTATACATGGAGACATCGGGTCAAACAGTATTTTTTAGGTGATTGTCTATTGATGGTTATTTTTATTTAACTTGTTCTAATTTAATTGTAGGCCGTCTGAATTATTCGTATAAAAAGTCTACTTCATGTGAAGTATGCAAATGAATAAAAAGAGGGGGAGCATAAATAATAACATGAACATAAGAAGGGGGAAATGTCGGGGCGAACAGAACTCCTTAAAATCAACATACTGAATCCAAGCCCGAACTTATCCCTGATGAACGAATGCAATAATACTAAACTGACATGTCTCCAGGGGTACCGGTATTAGTTATCTACACATTTTCACGTCGCGTACCAGATCAGACACACATGCCTCCTCTTAAATAACATCATGCATGGATCTGATTTCTGGAGACAAAACGAAACTAAAAAAAACGAAACCGAAACGGAACCAAACAGCACTTTACAAAATGTTACTATACATATATAGTACCTCCAAATCAAACTCGGCTTTTTTTTTATATACAATACAAAATTGCTTTTCTCTCCTAGAATCTATAATTGCTGACGTGTGGTACAGGGCATACAGCAACTCTAAAACGAAAAAATTATTAAATTAAAAGTGCAAAAAATACAACAAATACTACATTAAGATGTGGATTTAAATAAAAAACATAAAACATTGTAGATGGCGCATAGAAAAAAAGTGAAAACTGAACCTCAATTGAAGACAAAGAACATACATTTAAGTTAAGCAACAATACCAATTTCACATTTCCCTCGTTAGAACTATGCCGCGGTGTCATGCCTCGCCGTAGTCCGTTGCTTGACACTTTCTGAGCGCTGCCATAGAAACGACAGCGGCTGAATGCACTGCCCTGTTGTCACGGTGAGGTGTACAGTTCAACGACCGCCTCAGTCTGTTTTCCTCACCCCATAATTCTCTCTTTTTTTTTTTTTTGTTCCCTACCTCCTTCCCTCCTTAAGCTGAAGGCATTCAGGTGAGTTTCTCTTTAGTTCATTGAAAACACCCAGTACCCCCTATGCAATGTTCTTAATTGCATTCTCATTAAGCTTTTCCATGTAGTTCCTAAGATCCTTTGAGTCCCCAAGCTCGATGTCTGGACATACCCATTTTATCTCACTGGTCTGCACCAGTGCTAACGGGCTTAGCACCGGACATCCGTTGCTGGCCTTGACGCTGGAAAAGGTGGTGAACTTCACCCTCTTCCTCTTGGTGGTCGGTGAGTTAAGCGACTCATTCCTGTGATCCCTTCCACTTCCTCCACCAGCACTACCACGCTGGACGCCTCCATTCAATAGCTGACTACCTTCCTCCAGGGTGCCGCCCAGCTCGTCCTGCTGCTGTTGCTGCAGACATAGCCCCTCCTCCTGGCCAAGCCAGACCCAGTCGTGGGCGTGGGGCATTGCCTCTGGAGCTTCCAGGGACAGCTGCTTGCTACTACGGTACTTGTATGCATAGGAGATGCAGTTAATGAGAAAAACCAGGATGGCCAGGCAGAAGACTCCCAGCAGGGCGTACATGCCGATCTCCAAGTCTGTCAGGCCTCGTCGGGAAGGCGACAAGTCCTCGTCTGTGCTGCGGCTCCGAGGCAGTTCGGCCTGGTCCGGATATTCGGAGAATTCGTTTGGGACCCTCGCCCCGCTGTCCGCTGACAAACGGCCCCCATTCGGCCTTACCGGAACCTGGCCCCTGATGGTCGTGGCTCCGCGGTTAACTAGCCCAGTTTCCATGTCAGAAATAGATCCGCCGTAGTACGGAGGATCGGGACGCGTTCGTCGGTCTCCTGGTTGTCTGTATTGTTCTTCGGATTGACCAAACCTTACCTGTATATTTACCATGCCGGTGGCTAATATGGTACGCCGTTTGCCCTTCTGGCACATTTCTGATTGGCTCATTTCAACACGCACAAGCAAACCCTGGCCTTGGCCTTTGGCGACGATGATGGGCCACTTCCACGCTGCACTTTGCTGCACCGCCACCACCTGTTCGTTCAAAGAGGTAGCCGCCAGGGTGAAATGGGCAGGGTTGTAGTTGTCTAGAGGAGTCATGGAGCCATCGCTGAACTGGAGCCAAGCGCTGATGAGGGATTCCTAAGAAAACAGACAAACAAAAAGTGGTGAAAAAGCAGTAACCCAGTGTGCAAATAACCCCGAAAATAACTCCAAAAACAGTAATCTGCACATTCTCTATGCATGCACAAGGACTGGAAAATAAAACCAGAGAGGAAAATAAAGCTGAGGAACATGGAGGAAGCAAAAGTCAGTCTTAATTACAGTAGAAAGGTTCATTGAAACAATTGGATAGAATGAATATGAAACTATTCTCCAGAAAGCAACGACTCTCTCCGGGGGAAGAGACTG
The DNA here is from genome assembly GCF_000690725.1 of Stegastes partitus. Taxonomy (NCBI): domain Eukaryota; kingdom Metazoa; phylum Chordata; class Actinopteri; family Pomacentridae; genus Stegastes; species Stegastes partitus. Next base: position 334,874 of record NW_007578122.1, on the reverse strand, counting down.
TAGCGCCTTCCTTCATTTGAAATTATAATTATAGGAATAACAGAACTGTTCAGTGGTTGAAGATGCAAATCAAAGAGAAAGCTTCACTATATCACGAGTGAATTAATTTAAAAAGAAAAATTAAAATGAATATCATAGGCTCCATAATAACCCTGGTCCCACTCTAAGCTTGCAAGCCAAATACAATTCACAGTGCAGTGCTAATACAGTGACAATTATGGTCTCTCTCTCCCCCTGTGGGAGGTTACAGAATAATTTATCATATAAAATGCCGCGAAACATTTGGATGTCTATATTACATGCGGGTAGAATCGTACCTGTTTGAGGGAATTGATGACTTCCTGTGTGGTTGCGGTGGCGACGATGGCCCTGTTGCTACCGGGGCTGAGCTGCAGGGACAGAGATAGTCCTGATACCAGCTGTACCCCGAGCTCTGTCACGCTCACTTTGTCATCCAGCACCCTGATGCTCCTCTCGGCCAGGACCGATGACGTCAGAGGGGACAGAACCTGAAAAACACAAAAACGCCACTGATTGGTTGCCATTCGTTGTCGTTCATTAAGCTCTAAGATGAGGAAGTGGAAGAGTTTGCAGCCACACCATCTCGGAGGCGTGCGAGGTGAAACCTGCGATGTAAACAAGTGTTTTGTCAAGACATGCATGTGTAGCAGCGTGTATGAATTTAGTCACATCCTCTTGATTTCAGTTGTACACAAAACCAAAACAAACTGGCCTCAGAACAGATAATACACACACTTGTTTACAGGCTTAATGGAAGGTCACCTTGTGCTGCAGGGTTGTAAACATCTGAAGGACGACACACAAAGAAGAATGCGTCGCCCAACTTCAAATACGTATGCTCAGCACGTTCTCCAAATTGAACAACAAAATGCATCTTTTGGAACTTCCCTCCCAGATGACACATAAAGAAAAAGTGTTCCCTAATCCGACACCCCGGCCAACATGACATCTTTTGCAGTTCTTAACCCTTTATGGGGCAAGAGACCATATTGATAACTTCCTTGGACGTTCAACATGTCCGCCCCGTGCCTCTCCTTGAGGCTGAAGAACCACTTTGATTTAGTTTTTATAATATTGGTGCCAAAATCACCACCTTACGAAAAATGTCACGAAACAAACTTCATACACGCTTTCCTACTGGTTAGCATTGAACTCCACTTTGATTTATTTTTTGAGTTTAGTGCCAAAACCACCACCCCAAGAAACATGTGACTAAATGATCATGCCAAACACTTTATAAATGCTTTGTTACTGGTTGTGTAAGTATCATTACCTCAAACTAAAAAGCTTCTAAATATATATATATATATATTGCAGTTTCTTTTATTTATTATAAATTCCAAAGGAAATCAAGATGAATAAAGTTACCACATATGGTAAAGTTATGTCTCTGGGTTTCAGGAAAGACCACGATGGAGGTCAAAACTATGTCTTTTGCAAAAGTAGCATCTCGGTTTGTGTTAACATTGCTGCTTGATAAGGCTCGTGGTCGTCATGGTGACATTGACAGTTAGCGGTGAAGCTAATTGAATGCTCATGGTCATCTTGAATGTAAAAAAAAAAAAAAAAGGCTGTTTACAGTAACTCACCTGCAATTCTTTTTCTGGGAAAGCTCGGACCACTGTACTCACTGTGCCAATGAAATGTACATGAGTGTTTCACTTGTTATGTTTCATAATGGACATCACATGTCAGAACATGCATGAAGCCACACTCTGATTATATATAGAAACACATTTAAAAACGCTCTCAATACCACATAAAAAAAAAAAAAAGCCACATGATCTCCATCCTCGCACCACATTCTCCAACTCTGTGAGCTTCCAGAGGTGTGAGCATGTAAATTGTTGTGATATTGCTATGAGATGAGATTCTCTTCCATCCGCTCCAATTAGGGCTCCAGTGTCTCCTCCAGCCGCCCCCACATGGCCGCATTTACCAGCCATAATGAACTGTCAGCACTGATCACTGCCTCATTTGTAGAGACCCATTTCCTTGCTTTTCTTTTCTTTTTTGGTTTACCTCTTTACATTTTCCCTTTTTTGCTTCCCACACAATGAAACTGATACCCCCCCGTCAACCCCTGAATGCTAAGCAGCTACCGTGAGTGTGATCTTAAAAGAGCGTATATGTGCTGTGACTGTACATCTGAGGTGAGCCAAAGGTTAATTAAGACAGAGCGGAGATTGTTAAGCGTTTTCACACCAATAATTAGGCACGAGCACTGATTGTCTTTAATGTGTGAGGTTTATATAGCTTTTTATCTTTGCAGAAGTCAGTGCACCCAAAATCACTTAAATGTCAAATGATTCTAAAAAGGTGTTTCCTCCCAGTAATTGCAATATTTAGGGCCATTTGTTCTCATGTGAAATTAAAAACCGACAGTTTAAATGGCCATTTAAAAACTACAGGCCCCACAGAAAGAACCTCGTGCCACAAAATCATCAATACTTTGGTTCCCCAGCGTTGTACAACTTTCCATATAGAAGCTCTGCAGTTCTTTGGAGGTAATTTATGCTCCTTGCTTGAGAGGTTGTGTTGCTCTTTTTAAGGGGAATCAATTGGACTATTGGGTTCAAGTCAGACACACCTGGCCAGGTTATCTCTTTCACTTTGTTCTTCTTTTAGAGACTATAATGTGACTTTGGCAGTGTTTTGCAGCCTCATATCACCACACTCTCACCTCCATGCTTCAGTGTCAGGACTATGCATTCACTGTGGTGTTCCTCGTTAAGTTCACATCAAACATGTTGAACCTCATCCGAGCCAAACAAGTTTACCTAATCTGGTTAAATACGGCGCTTCCGATATTTATCAGGCTTCTTTTCATGTTATTATTTCAGCAGTTTTCTACTGAAGAGCATTTTGTTTTTCCTGGATGCTGTCCATAGATCTTGACATTATTCACTGTCCTCAAACTGTCTGAACTCAAATTCCACTGATTCATTCTTATGGAGGCGGCTGCTGCTGATACTACAGCTTGTTCTAGAGCTCTTGATTGTTGCTGCATTTGTGTTTTAGTTGGTTAGTGATCTTTCTTTCTTTCTCATCTTTGTAAAGACTAACGGTTAGATTTGTCACTTCCTGTGGCAATTACTTTCCACGTGGAGCCATGATGCAGGGATAGACGGCCATATTTAAGCCATATTCACGCAGTTGGGTTGACTAAAGATCACAGGTTTACTTAGTTGTGTTTTTACGATCACGCATATTCTAACTTGTGTCAGTAATCCCAGATGTGTTTAGTTCTGCTTTGGGGTCTCTATTTTCAGCATGGTCTTTCTAAAGTATTTGTTTATTATTCTTCACATCAAGAAAATACTCCACGTGTTAACCTGGATTATTAAGAGATGATGCGATTTTCAATCAGTTGACAATTTCAGCAATTTTGCACATGGCTCTGAACTGTGTGTGATGATCTGCAGTATGTAAGTCTGCTTCTGGTCGCGAAACGGTCTAATAAAACCAGCGAGTTTGCTTTGCCTCCACACTTTGAATGTTTACATCAATGATATAAATGAGTTTCTGCTGTCTACATTATTTTAAATGAACATTAAGCTGAAAGTAAATCATAAAGCTCAAGAAGTCATGCATCGCTTAGAAAAATACCTTCTTCACACCATGAAAGGAACGACCTGAACCTTTCTCCTGTAAAGGTGCAATCTATAAACCTTCTCCAGAGCTCTCAGCAACATGTCCAAAGTGTTTTTTGCATCCCTCAAACAGATCAACACTCCTGCCAACGAAATGCCGAATACATGCGAACAAATGTCCAGACTTTCTCCTGCCCTCATCTCTAAGATGTCAGGAGTCCTTTCCTTGAGTCTGCAGTAGCGGTAATAGCAGTCAGATCCCCCTCCTCCCCTCTATCAGAGTCCTTTGCCCAATTTTTCAGAAACGTGTCTCCTCCATCCCATTAAAAAAACAACAGATCCTGCCTTTGGCCTGCATCCGTGATCGAGAGATTCCCCCAGCAGACTTCCAAACATGTCAAGTCCCGTCCTCGCACCGGTTCCATAGTTTACAGATTTCTTCATTCCACCCGCAGAGAGCAATTAAAGACCCCTTCCAGGCTCACCACTTCCTATTGAAAGCTGTCAGAGTCTTGTCTTGTATGATTTCTGTCCAGATTTCTGAGGGCTCTCGCTACCAGAAACCCTCCAAATCCCATTTGCACCTGGCTCAAGTCCGGCGCATCCAACAGCATTCGGTGAAAATCCATTGCTGCCCAAAGCGCACGTCTCTCTCTCACAAACTGACACTTTTGCAAAGGTTAACAGCACAATGTGTTTTGCATGCAAGTGGGTCGATCCATAACATGTCAGACAGACAGTGCTTAAATAGATTTATTCATATCTTCTGCCACACCGTCAAACCTGCAGCGGTGTATTAATGATCGCATTACCGGTTCCGGGGCCACTGTAAAATCTTCCTATATATCGGTGGCCTTTTGAAATCCCCCCACTTCGGTTGAAATGCCAAATCCAAGTCGGCCATTGTAATATTTAAGAAACGAATCGGAATAAATCTGCTGATGTGGAAAGGAAGGTAACACCGACAACGATGAAGAGCTCACTTGATTATATAGAGTCCTGTTTTAAGATTTCACTTGTTCTTCTTCTACCATTATTTGTTTTTTCATTACCGTCATCCTGGAACACGTTCTTGCAGGGGTTCTGCTGTGTTTGTAGTCGAGGTGCCTTTAAGGAACTGATCAAGGGAGGAGCTTTTTTCTCACATCATGAATGGACAAACTCAGGAAATCCTTTTGGGAATAAAGGTCACAGAAAACGTCGATATCGAAATGGGTCGGGTTGTTTTTAGGAAAATTAGGAAACCCACTCGAATGCAAACCCCCTCAGTGGTTCCCGGAGCCGATTCCGTGCTTCGCTTTGCTATTTCACTAAGTGTTTACATGATGTCTCTGGATTAATCCCTAAAGCTTTTGTCCTGAATCGCGAGCCTGTTTTCATACAGAATGATTTAACCTTTCCACAAAACCGCACGAGCGGCGCGCTCACAGACGGAAAACTTAACTCCCACTTTGAGTGCGATTCGCTGATTAAATAATAGAAACATTAGCCGTCGACTCATGCACGCGTTCGGCGGTACGATTAACCTTTTTGTTCAGTTAGACAATTTGCAGCGGGTTAATTATAGTTAACTGTGGTTGTGAGGTCTGGATCAAGCTGCACGGTGGATAAAAACCAAAAGGATGCGTAAAATCATTTCTTGCTCGTCATGTAGACGGACTAATACATCTTTTTGATGTGCTAAAAATGTTGTGTGCATATTTTTACAGATCATACTTTCTAAGTTCCTGAAGGAATTACAGTTTTCAGTGTCATCAGTTGGAATTTATTTGTCAATATCTCTCACTGCACTTTAGTAATTAAGTTCAGGCATATATGAGTTTTACATTGCTATACTGTTTATGCTAGGAGAGCACGGTTTAAGAAAGAAAAAACTGAACTGAAATATCTGACTGCAATTTTCCTAACCAGTTTCGGTCACATCTACAAAGGTATTACATTAATATAGTTTAGTTAGAGATGCATAATGAACAGACCTTCTTTCCAAATGTGACACAATTTGCATCCTGACTCTAAAAGTTGTGCTTCAAATGCTAAATATTTTCCACATAGGACTTTCCTCGCCACAAGCTTCAGTGGACCTCCACCTGCCCTCACCAATGCGACTCCGGAGTGTCCGGCAGCTTACCTGCGACAGCCGCGGTGCTTCAGGTACTGCTGAAAATAAGCGACATTTTCAGAATTTTAATATCCGCTCGGTACCGAAGCTCCCACGACGTCCCAACCCTCCACGGCGTCCAAAGACGAGCCGGTGACACGGTAACCGGCAGAGAGCTGAACGGCGATAAAATACCACATCGTAGATCTAAATTTAGAGCTTTCTGGAACGTATTATCAAATGAAATCATCTTAATTGGAGATATAAAGCCTTTCACAACAACGGAGCTAAAAGCACATCAGAGCGGTAGCTTTCTTTTCCCGCCTAATTGCTCTCTTAACTACTATTTTTCCTCCACACATCACAATTAATGTATTAGGTTATGAGTATTTCATTTAATGTCTGTGGTGTATCGTGGTTTTATGAGACTTGAAAGCTGTATATATATATTTTAATTGAACGGTATATAAAAGCCCGATTAGGGACAAACTCTGTGCAGCACATCAGTCTCTGAATTGGAACTACATCCCTATCAAATAAAAAAAATCACTTTAAATTGACCAACAGTGAAGCAGCACCCGATCTCTCATACGTGCATCATCTCTCCTGCAATGCACATCATTCTTGAATTTAAAAAAAAGGACATTACGACCCTCGGTGCATTGCTTTGTGTTGATTTACAGCGTGAGCAGGAACATGTGACATCCTGATCCCTGATTGATTTATCAGCCAAACTTAATTGTAAGTTCATAGGTAGTCCCTTTATTTATCCATCATCAGTTACTTCCATGTTTCCTTATTTCCACAGAGAAACTAATGCTTATATATTTTCAGGCTAAAACCAACCACTGCTTTTAGTAATGGTGGTGTATGTGTGTGTTATATAAGTAGGGTTTAAAAAAAGAAAACAAAAAGAAAAGACCTCATGCCCTTTTAATGAATTGGATTCCAGTCTGAAAAAGCTCTTCCTTCACATGCTGAATGCAGACTCTGATCTGTAAGTTACACTTGTTGAATCATCCGAATCGAGCCAATGGAAAAAAGAGTTTTGGGTTCTCCGTCTTGCTATAATAGGCTGTCACTCTCTTCTCGAGAAGACGCCGGACAGAGTCGGCCTTTCTCTCCATTGCGGCAGATTGAAAATTTACCAACAACCGGCAAAGTGTTTCTTGTCTTTTTTAAGGTCATAGAGGCGGTTTCTTCGTGACATTTTGTTTGTGTGCGTGCGCTTGTGAGAGACACTGAAATGGTGAGAGACCACACAGGTGCAAGCTTTTATTAGACGTGCCACGAAGGCAAGTTTCTCTGTCAGCTCATGATGGGCTTAAGTGTTTGTGCCATGCTGCGATCAATGTGGTTGTTTTTGTAACTCCTTCCCTTTCCGCTGCCAAAGCTGTTCTGTCTTCTTGCTTCACATTCTCTGCGGCCTCGCGCTTATTTCTGTGTGTTTGTTTCTCGTCGTACGCTGGAAGCATGCAAAAATACTGACCTAAAGCTGCAGTCGGTTATTTTTCTGGCCACTGGGGGCAGCGGAGGGCTACTCTACAATCTAAAATTTGCAGACTTTGTTATTATTATTAGCTGGTTTAGCCATTAGCCGATTTATGCAGCATGTGCAGAGCAACTTTACGGTGACATTTTAGATGCTAGCATGCATAACATACCTGATGCAGCAAAGTGATGAAGTTATGCAGGCAAAGTTGTGTATTTCTCCATCTGTGTGTAATCCAGTTGTGCACCAGATGTTTCGACAAGTTCATCAGGTGTTTGGTCTCGTATGCAGAAGATTTGATGCACAAACACTCTCGGTTTTACTGCTACTCGAATGTCAGCACACTTTTGAACATTTAGTTCCTTCTGTCATTGAGAACAGGGTCTTTGTGTGAGTGTGTGTGTGTGTGCACTGCAGCATGTAAAAGAAAAGCGCTGCCCTCGCCCCTCCAATATTGGCCGGCCCGCTCGCTCCTCTGCATCGGCGATATCGAAAACGCATCAAAGACGAATTAGCTGGCGAGATAAAATGTGCAATATACCGTTTATGTAGCAATAATAAATAAGAAATCTATTTTCTCAACTTCTCCAGTACTGAGAGCTGAAATCGATAACGTCTGAGCTTATTGATCCTCCGCTTAATTTAAACCTGGTGCCCGTTTAATACAGAGTTTTGGTACCCGTTCCTATTTAGGATTAACGTAGGTGAAGTGCAATCAAGAAGTTCCGAGACTGTCTCTGTCAAAAGCAAAAACCATCCATGACTTAAATGTAAATGCTCTACCCTTCATTGTGGTCTTCTTGTGCAGCGATACACTGCTCCTCGTGCTCCTGCCAACGTTTGCTTTAAGCAACATGCACTGTGTGTCAAAGCAGCAGCCTTTCGTCCTGGGAAATAAGAAGTCATCGCATTGAGCCACATCCGATGAGCATAGCGGACAGACAGCAGCAGTCCAGGTCATTTGCACTCATACACCTCAGGACGTTACAGTAGATCAGCAGAGCAATGACCACGTGACCCTCAGAGACCAATTTACGATGCATAACCCCATGAATGTCAAAGAGCCCAACGAGCATGCCCTGTGCTCGGTTCTGCTGCTGACCTGATGCAAACTCTTCATTGCTGGAGACTGTAGACTCCATACATTACTGAAGACCACCGTTTGGCCTCTGGGTTGTAGCAGCAGACCCATCACTCCTAACCAGTAGTGATACTTGATACTTGCAATTTTACAGTCCAGCAGGAGGTCGCAGAAGGACTTTTAGAGAAGGTGCCAAATGTGGTAGGACCACCAGGAATGGTTGCTTCTTATTTGGAAGAGCCCTACAGATTAACTTCCCATTTATCTGTTCTTGGTCTCTTTCAAATACTGAGGAATCACCTGTTTGGTCCTACGTAGGGACTGTGAATGTGGATTTATCAGAGGGGAAAACTGCAGGAAACCACACTTATGAGCTAAAAGAAACCTTCTTTAAACATGAGGCAGGTTTCCAACTTCTACATTTCTGTCAGATTCTTTTTAGCAGTACAACTAAATCTAACGTGCTAACTGATGGCTGTTTCTTTGGTTGAAACAACAACCAAACCATTACCAGCTGCTAAGGCGATTAAGTAAAGATGTAAGTCGCCTTACGTAGGCAAAGACGTTTAGTTAACTACTCCCAGCTTTAGCTACAACAATTAGGTCTAATACCCACCATGCCCAAAACGTAGCTCCACACAAACCTGTATTTTGGTGGCTCCAGCGCTCAGCCCGATCACGACTTGACCCTCCAGCAGCTGGGCGACCCTCGGGTCCTCCACCCTCAGAGAGTCCTTCACCATCTGGGTCACATCCACCTGCCAGTCGGTGCCCAGCAGGAAGCTCTGCTGTCCGAGGCCGTCGTCCTCCGCAGCTCCTCTTATTTCTCCGGCGTCCGCCACAAAGTGCGTGAGGACTCTCAGGGTGGTGCTCTGGTACTGGGCCACGCAGGTGTTCTCCGCCCTCTCCTCCGCCCCAGCGGCACCATCCTTGTCATCAGTGACCCTCTCGTACCTGACGGAGCAAGAACACACGTGCGACTAAGCGAAAGGAGAAACTGGATAAATATAATTCTGGCTATTTCTGAGGTGAAAATTACTTAAACCTCTATTTGCTCTTCGTGGCGCCCTTAATGTCACCAAGTCTAAACCTCGTAAAAATATATTTACTGCAGTCAAATCCTCCGACGTCTGCGGTGCTGCAGGCTTCCCGAATTTCCAAAAGTCACAGCCTCTCAGTGTTTTCAGAAATCCATTAAAAACAGCTTGTAGAGACAAACTGCTGCATGGCTTGCTTTCTCATTTTCTTTTAAAGGGCAACTGATATTTCGGCTGTACGTCTGCCATTTATTTGGCCCACGGCAAACACTTTGCAGATATAGCCATTTCAGAAGATATGTTTTGTAACAAATGAATGTTTGCAAACCCCGGCAGTGGAATTTTGTGGCGCATTTGTTCTATTCTTTCGCTCCTGTTTAAGTGAAGTTTGTACGCCTTTATCACATTAATAGAGCCGCATTAGACTGAATGAGTGAGGGAAGGAGTGAAGAACGGCGGGGAAACAAACCCTGCGCTGTGGAAAACTGGAAATAGGAAGACGTACAAATGCTGATGCAAGAAGACAGTGAGATAGAATAAGAGTCTGAAATCCACACCTAGATGTTTGGTGCATGTTTGTACTTTATAAGAGCCTCTCTGTTGGATCCTGCTCTTCTTTTCTAAGCAGTACATCTCGCTGTCATCACTCTTGCTCCTCACCGTCCATCACTCCTTATTACTGGATATCGTTCTGTTTCAGTTTGATGTGCATTGTCACTGTCATCTCTCGGTCTCTCACTCCCACATCTCAGACGTACCGGACTATTTTCTTCTGGTTTATTCCTTTGCCTTTTTGTCCCCTCTCTTATTCTCACCTCTTTTTTTTTTTTTTCTTCTCCTTACTCCTTCAAGCTCTACCTGCCTCTCTCTACTGGTCAGGTGGCCAGGGGGGGAGTGACAGTGACAGTTTCCATTAGGTTTAATGAGGCATGGCTGGTCAGGCAGAAAAACGGGCTGACAGGTTAACACGATGTGGCCCAATGGCTTGGCTTAGTTCCTAACCTGCCTTCACCATCCCCTCCCCTCCTCTTATTCCACATCAGTGAAGGGACGGCAGTCTAAACCAAGGTGACATTTGTGGCTGGCAACAGAAACATGAGGTCAGGGCATGTTTGTAGCGGTGAATGACAGGTCAGCCACCGCGTTGGACTTTAATGAGGTGGCTTACGTGCTTTTGGGGAAAGCGAGAAAGCTCACGTAGGTGGAGCTCGTACACACCGTTAAACCCCCGCCGGGAAAATATTTTTTCCATTTAGCTTTCTTCCTGTTTTATTTATTTTTTTCCTAATAAAAAAATCAGCTCATAAGCTGCACACATCATGTGTTCTTCATGCAGCGATGCACTTGAAAGACATGACTGATGGGATCTGGCATGGACGGCAGGGGGGTATTTGTGTTAGAGTGCCACCCTGTGGGTTGTAGGCTAATTGGAAATGACACTGAATTGACTTTGTAGCAGAAAAACACTTATTTCGCATTTGCAAATGCTTTAAATGCTTAATTGCAGGTGTAAGTGTGTTTTGCATGTAGCGTGACTCTTTGTTTTTGTTTCCATTGGAAGATGCTGGTTAGAATAAATGGCAATAAACCATTTCTTCCCGCTATAAAACACATCTGTTGATAAAAATATTTCATGTACAGATGTTCCAGAGCAGAATACAAATGAATATTTTTGGGAAACATTTTCAGATGCATCGGTTGATAGTTTTTTGCAGAGTGTTGTTCTAGACGGTATATTGGCTGATAAGTGAGAGGAAGTTGCAGCATCCATCCATCCATCCATCCATCTATCCATCCATCCATCCATCCATCCATCTATCCATCCATCCATCCATCCATCTATCCATCCATCCATCCATCCATCCATCTATCCATCCATCCATCCATCCATCCATCCATCAGCTACGCCTGCTTTATCCTGCAGAGCGAGAGTGAGAGGCGTGGTACATCTTGGACAGTCCGTCATAGGCTAACACGAAGAGACAGTCATCTGTGCACTCTTATAATCGCACCTGTGGCCACCTTAGAAACCAATTAACTACCACGCATGTCTTTGGACTGTGACAGGAAACCGGAACGGCTGAAGTAGCACCGCAGACACCTGCAGCCTCCACGCAGAAACCCAGAAGCTTGTTGCTGTGAGGCGATGATGCCACCACCATGCACCCGATGGCACTTACAGCGCCCTCCGTAATTATTGGCTAAGACGTGTTCTTTAGCTTCTAGTAAATTCAGTTTTTTTCTAAATAATATCGGACCACAATGAGAAAAAAAAGGAAAATTCAACCTTCAATTCAAGTGTGTTTATTCAGTGTGGAAAAAAAATCTCACATCTTTTACATTAAATCATGTGCGCCACAATTATCAGCACCCTTGATGTTAATACTATGTAAAACCCCCCAACAGTTCATTTAAGTTGAGTTGAAGGTTCAGTGTGAGAGGATTCTTCTGCAATAAAAATTTAATTTATTTTAAGGCTTTTAACACATCTTAACCAATAATTATGGAGGGCGCTGTGTCCAGATTGTTTTTCTCCTGACGTTGATCTTTGCTTGTGTTGTATCCGCTCTCAGATGGACGTCGCTTTGGATAAAAGGTGGAATTGTAGAAAGCTAAAGCAGGCATAGATCATTTAATTTGGCCACCAGCCACATTAAACTGCAAGCGTCCTACCCAGTGTGTATTTTGAGTTTACAGATTCGTCATCGTTTCTTAAACTCCCAAAAGTTTCCGAGATTTATCAAATCATTTTCAGAAATCCAGAATGAGCCACACTGAAAACATAAAGGCTAAATGGCTCCTGCTACCATAAAATACAATTTTTTGTTCATCACTCAACGTGAAATTTAAACAACTTTATAGAACCGTGGCGCTCATCTGAACACATAACCAACAACAAAGAGGACGTACACTGTATGCCGCCTGATAATTACAGTTTTCATTCAAAAATGCGTCTTAATGTCACGTCCTGTTCCTGACATCCAGGCATAAACACTGGAGACATTTTAATTCCTTTTTTTTTTAACTTTGTGTTTCAGCAGCTTCTGTCTGTATGATCCCAGTAAATAATAATTACAATAGCTATTATTAAATGTAAATTAGTCAACGTGCTTCACTAATTATCTGTTTTCATTTGAATGCCATTATTTCTATTTTAATCAGCTTTCTTCGCATTATGAGGAAAAATTCCCTAATTTAAATATTTTTATTGGAGCCGTGTTGGGGGACTCACGCTGCGCCGCACATATCATTGTGCACTATATCACTTTTCAGCCTCAGGAATTTTGCCCGAGCTCTGTAATGCTGAAAATTATTATTCATTCCTTATTCAGTATAAGTACTTTTTGGGAGACCAGTCCAATGAATTATTACGCACTCATTATGCAGCTGTGCCTGCATTTTATGCCTCATATGTCTGCACCACCACCACCAAGTCGATTTATTGTAGCCTCCTTTTTTATTTCGCCAAGTGAAGGATCCCGATTGTCACACGGGGATTGTTTTAAAAAAAACCTGGTTAATGACTTAAATGAAGGGATTTTAGATTTATTTTCAAACTGCTGGAACACTGGATAAAGCCCCAGAAGCCGTTATGTTTGGCTTCTTTAGGAGTTCACCGTGCAACGTAACTGCCCGGTGCATGGGGTTGCATCCATCCATCCATTATCTATACACTGCTTAATCCTCAGTAGGGTTGCGGTGGGCTGGAGTCTATCCCAGCCGACTTAGGGTGAAGGCAGGGGACACCCTGGACAGGTCACCAGTCCATCGCAGGGCCACACTTAGAGACACCTCACAGTCACACCTACGGACAATTTAGAATCACCAATTAACCTCAGCATGTTTGTGGGAGGAAGCCGGAGAACCCGGAGAGAACCCACGCTGCACTGGGAGAACATGCAAACTCCACGCAGAAAGATTCCGTTGCCCCCACTGAGACGCGAACCGGCAACCTTCTTGCTGCGAGGCAACAGTGCTACCAACTGCGCCACCTTGCAGCCCATGGGGTTGCATGATTTAAAAGAATGATTGGTCACCTGAACAGCGATGCACAACACAAGCCTCGGCAGCACAGATACGCCAGACGATCACGTCTCACCTCCTGTTGCCGCTGCTAGCAGGAACCCTCCAGCCCTTAATTTGGCTGAGCTCGGGGTCGGCCACGTCGACGAGCAAGGGCAGGCGGGGCATCCACACGCTCATCTCCAGCTGGGCGCTCAGAAAGCTGTAGGTGAAGTTGAGCATCACCCTGCTCTTCCCTCTCGTCTCCTTCCCGTTGACGTACACGTAGTCGCAGCGCTCGGACACCTGGAGGATACGGGGGGGACAAATCATAGAGGATAAAGAAGGAACTGAGAGGATCCATAAGTATTGAGCTTCTCTTTTTTTTTTAGCAAAACATACCCTGTAAATGTAAATTTGTCTGTATTTCATCACGGATGTAGTAATGGAATTTTGCCTCGCTCGGAGAAAGATTATCGTCGATTCTTTTGTCCGGCCAAGAGCCTCTTCTGAGATACTAGAGAGTGTAAAGGCTTGGCAATGCTTCAGTGAAATTTCAAGTGTCAGGTCTGCTCAGTTTCCGTCTTTCTTTCTTTCTGTGTGTGTGTGTGGATTAATGTGTTCAGCATACAGTAATGCGACTTTGGTCCAACTCAACAGATGGAGCTCTGCAAAGACACAAACCTGTTTCATCCAACCGCAGAACAAAACAACACGAGCTCAAACTAAATTACGACTGGCTGGGAAAAAGTACAACTCCAATCAGTTACCAACGTTTCTCAGAAGCGGCTCCAACATACAGAAATGAATCGCGGGAACATCAGACGTATCTGTCATTATCTTCAAGGCACCAGAATCTCCTCATCAAACATTTCCCCCCCCTTCTCTCTCTGAGGACCGAATCTATTTAACAATCTGTCATCGAATTTTGTTTGTAATCACTCGCATTTCAATTCATTTCAATCTCAAATACCATCATAAGCTTGATTGGCACGACTGGTAATTTCGGCGCATGTCCTCCGTGCTGACAATCGCTTCTTTATAACGAACCAGCCACAGGAAGACTGTCATCTGTCTCCACTTCTTTGCATATAACTTGGCAGCTTTACTCTCAAATGATGTCAGACCAGCCCCTCTCTCTGAGGAACAAAACTGACAGCTTGGTGTCTGTCAGATCTCTCCTCCTCCCTTTCATTTCCTCTTTCTCTTTCGCTCCCACTCCTTCGCTCTCAACCTCGGTATACTCCAAGTGCTACTGTACCTCCTACATGTTCCTGCTTTCTGTAATGAGAGCAGGTTGTGATTCAAAGAAAAGAAAACAGGATCTTTCTTTTGTTGAAATCAAAGTAAAGGAAAGTTTTTGTGTTGAATCACTTTCACACATTGGTTTAGGATCCATAATCGAGTGATTTCTGAATGATGCCAAAACAATATCCAGCCGATAGTGGCTCCATCTTCCAAGTGTCGTCCGCGGAGTTTACAAAAACATTATCCAGTGTACATGCAGTTGTAGATACACTTAAAGGAAAGGAAAGAACGTGTATGTGTCTGAAGTCTTTCCATGACTCCTACAACTCAACACAAAAAAAAACAATCATACAATTAGCTTTTTTTAAATAGAATAGAATAGAATGCTTTTATTGTCATCGTACAGAAGCCGAGAGCGGTCGTTTTCCGCTACTGTTCTTTCTTCGCTGTTTTCTCAAGATAACGAGTTAATTTTCTCGTTATCTCGGGATAACAAGAATCGTTTTCTTGTGAAAACGAGATAATTGGTGTTTGTGTTTGCCCGCTCGTGCCCGGTCCAGGATGGAATCCCAGGTGTGTGGGCCGGAGGACAGACGAGACTGGGCACGAGCGCTTCATTGTAAGTTGTCGTGCCCGGTCAGCTGTTCTCATGACACGTCATGTCGGAGTTTCCGGTCAGCTGTCTATATAAGATACGTCACACCAGGAAGTCCGACAACTTCTGATGATGGCTGAAGTGACAGCCGAAACTGTCAACGGGATAATTATCTCGTTATCTCGAGAAAATGCCGTTTAAAAAAAAATGTGCGGCCATGACCGCTCTCGGCTTCCGTATCATCGTACACAAGGTACAACAACATTAAAAGACAACGCCAGTGGTGCAAAAGTTTAAAAGTAAAAATATAAAAAGACAAATAAGAATATATATTTACAAAAGGAGCCAGTAGGAAGTATGTACAGTTAGCCAAACGGTAGAATAAATGTATTGCACTGTTGAGGTAGAAACACTGTGGATGTATGAGAAATATAAATAAATACTGATTATAAATAATATATATGTAATTATAGATTTATAGCAGGTCTTCTGCTGGGTCAAACACAAACATACAACAACTCTAATGGCCACTTTCACCTCAATTAGACACCTTTGAATAACGTGGAGTTTATCCTCCTCAGAGCATGATGCTGCCACCACCGTGCTTGACAGTAGTTTTGGTGTTAAAGGCCTCATCTTCTCTCCTCCACACATATTTCTAGTCATTGCGGTAAAAACAGCTCATTTTTTGTTTCATCTGACCAGAGACGTTCCTTCAGAAGGTCTTTTCTATCCGATGCTCTCCACTGGTGTCTCACTGTGTTAACCACGTTCCAATGAGACATGATGTTCATTTTGTAAATTATGGTAACATTTCTAATAAAATGGAGAGCAAAACAAGAGATGCTTTCGGCTCCCTTATAAGTTGCTACCATACAAGCATGCGTAGTGTCAGATCCTTCTCTCTCTCGTCATGTCCAGCTTAATAAAACCAAGATAGCGACGGCCAAATTCCAAACCTATAGTCTACAACCTAACATCTGGCTCCATGGCGGCTACGTCCATCATGATGTACGACTATGTTATTGGACAAGCAGTCCTCACTTAAACTTTGGTGACGTAATCTTCAGTGTCGGTGACCTTAAATCAGTTTATTAATGTTTCATCACAGCCACGAATTTAAAAAACAAACTGCCAATACAATAGTTGACTGTAGAGAAGGTTGAACATTGGCTGAATACTAAATTAACTGATAAATTTGCTCGTTTGCTATTTTGACGGGTAAATTATCATAAGTATTTTATTAAAGGGGAAAAAAACAATTAAGAAATGTTGTTATTTAAACTTTCTCCCAATTTTTTTATTTTTTTTTAATTCATTAGAATTTGCGGCTTTTCTTAATTTATAACGTCTGGTAGTAAAATACAAACAAGACAGTTGAAGATTTATTAGTTTTCTGCTGCTTTCTGACATTTTTTTAGACTAAGTGAATTTTAAAGACGTGTCTCTTCTTTAAAAAAAAAATCAATTAGAAAAGTAGATAATAATGAACAATAAGAATATATTCTAATCCAAATGTTTAAGATTGTTCACTGGCAGGATGTTAGGTGTGCGTGTAAAGCGGTATAAATTATATAAATAAATTAGTGTGACGTAGCGATGATGGATTTAAATACTGCAGGTGTGTGAAACATAAAGTCAACACACACCGATGTGCAGGATTTCTGAAGGCAACCATCCAGAGAGTGAGCTGCAAGAATCCACTTCACTCCTCATCGAGTCTCTTCAGCCTCACCTCTGTTTTTGTTCAGTTTTTTTTCTCTCCCCTCCTTCTGCTCGTTCTCTCTCTATTCTCACCTATCAACCGTCTCAATCTCCAGCGTTGCTCCACTTTGTTTTTACACTCAGGATCCGTCTGTGTCTGGCCGTATTACAGATTAAATTGAGATCTCTGGGAAAAGTGACATCTTCGGGCGCCGATATGAGGAATTTAGCGCTCGACTCGTCTCCGTAACCTCTATCAGCGTGTCACGAAAACATGCACGGATCAATGTCACGTCTCCATGGAAACAATTCATTGTGCTACCAGCCGTGCAGTCTTGGGCGGCGCACACGAACACAGATAAACACGCTAGCCAGAGCGAAGGGAGGAATACGTGGACGAGTTAATGAGAGGCGCGATAAGAGACTGCCATTGATTGAACATCCACTTCCTGGGAGTATTTAACACACAAACAGTGCTGCAGTGGGACGTTTTGTTAAGGTTCACTTTGTTGTATCTCATCTGTCTTCTTTGATTGATTACATAAGTGCAATTTCTATCATTTTTTATAAATAAAGATGCATTTGTGTGAAGCTGAGGCGTTTACTGGACGCTCCATAGGGCTTCAAGGACCGGCATCTATCTGGTCTGAGTCATGTTAAGACAGGAGATCAGAACAACCTTCTTGTTTTGATTCTGTTTGCTGAGCTGCATGTTCTTATTTGTCTCAATCTGCGGCGGTAAATATCTTCCTGGAACCTGAAGGAGGATGAACTGTAACCTGTAGGAAATATATTAAGTAACATCCTCTATATTTTCTTTACCCCATCAAGAAAACAAAAACACGGAATAACTTGGAAACCAGTCTTAAAGCAGCAAAGCTTGGCTGAGTTGTGCTAATGCCTGTCCTCACTTGTTGCTGCAGAGAGCTGTATGCCTTATGATCCCGGTAATGAGTATGCAACTGGCATTTACACAGAGAGAGAGAGAGAATTGCCAGAGTTTATTTTCTGGCTGGCCACACCAGCACAGATCAGCTGAAAAACAACAGTCCTTGCACCGCTACAACAGAAGAGGGCACATCCACGTCCACGGCCAAGCTGGCAGCGTTCATAAAGTAAATTCTGTCAGATGGGCGACGACCCACACGAGGGATCTCACCAAACTTGCCAACGTGAAGTATTTTAAATCTTCCTCGACTGAAGCTTTTTTCTTATCCGAACCATATTTTGTTGAGGGTTTGAGTCTCCATTAACTGCTGTTCCTTGAATGCACTCAACGTGGCGAAAGTCTGACTAACGATGTGCATTTTGATAGAAAAG